>NW_027457926.1:0-173578 GCF_050624435.1 Tenrec ecaudatus
CTAGTTAGCCTAGATAGTCCTGGTGCCCGTTAGTTAACCTAGATAGTCCAAGTGCCCACTAGGTAACCTAGATAGTCCAAGTGCGCGCTGGGGTATGTACATAGTCCAAGGGCCTGCTAGTTAACCTTCATAGTCCAAGTGTCCGCTAGTTAACCTACATAGTCCAAGTGCCCGCTAGTTAACCTAGATAGTCCAAGTGTCTGTTAGTTAACCTACGTAGTCCAAGTGCCCGGTAGTTAACTTACATAGTTCAAGTGTCCGTAGGGTACATACAAAGTCCAAGTGTCCGCTAAGGAACATACATAGTCCAAATGCCCGCTAGGGAACCTACGTAGTCCATGTGCCCGCTAGGGAATCTACATAGTCCAAGGGCCCGCTAGTTAACGTAGATAGTGCAGGTGCCGCTAGTTAATCTACATAGTCCAAGGGCCCGCTACTTAACCTAGATAGTCCAAGTGTCCTCTAGTTAACCTACATAGTCCAAGTGCCCGCTAGTTAACCTACATACCAAGTTCCCGCTACGTAACCTAGATAGTCTAGGGAACGCTAGTTAACCTACATCGTCCAAGTGCCCGCTAAGGAACCTACATAGTCCAAGTGCACGCTAGTTAACCTAGATAGTCCAAGTGCCCTCTAGTTAACCTAGATAGTCCAAGTGCCTGCTAGGTAACCTATATAGTGCAAGTGTCCGCTAGTTAACCTACATATTCCAAGTGCCCGCTAGTTAACATAGATAGTCCAAGTGCCCGCTAGGGAACGTACATAGTCCAAGTGCCCGTAGGTACCCTAGATAGTGCAAGTGTCCGCTAGTTAACCTAGATAGTTCAAGTACCCGCTAGGTAACCTAGATCGTCCAAGGGCCCCTGAGTTAGCCTACATAGTCCATGTGCCCGCTAGGTAACCTAGATAGTCCAAGTGCCCGTTCGGTCACCTAGATAGTCCAAGTGCCCTTTAGGGAACCTAGATAGTCCAAGGGCCCGCTAGTAAACCTACATAGTCCATGGGCCCACTAGTTAACCTACATAGTGCAAGTGTCCGCTAGTTAACCTACATATTCCAAGTGCCCGCTAGTTAACCTACCTAATCTAAGTGCCCGTTAGCTAACCTAGATAGTCCAAGGGCCCGCGAGTTGACCTACATAGTCCAAGTGCCAGCTAGGTATCCTAGATAGTACAAGTGCCCGCTAGGGAACCTAGATAGTCCAAGTGCCTGTTAGCTAACATAGATAGTCCAAGTGCCCGCTAGGTAACCTACATAGTCCTAGTGCCCGTTCGTTAACCTAGATAGTCCAAGTGCCCGCTAGGTAACCTAGAGTCCAAGTGCTTGCTAGTTAATCTACATAGTCCAAGTGCCCGCTATGTAACCCAGATAGTCAATGTGCCCGTTAGGTAACCTAGGTAGTCCAAGTGCCCGCTAGGTAACTTACATTGTCCAAGTTCCCGCTAGGTAACCTAGATAGTCCAAGTGCCCGTTACCTAACCTAGATAGTCCAAGTGCCCGGTAAGCAACCTATATAGTCCAAGTGCCCGTTCGTTAACCTAGAAGTCCAAGTGCCCGCTAGGTAACCTAGACAGTCCAAGTGCCCGCTAGGTTACCTGCATATTCCAAGTGCCCGTTCGTTAACCTAGATAGTCCAAGTGCCCGCTAGGTAACCTATATAGTCCAAGTGCCCGCTAGGTAACCTAGATAGTCCAAGGGCCCGCTAGTTAACCTAGATAGTCCAAGTGTCCTCTAGTTAACCTACATAATCCAAGTGCCCGCTAGTTAACCTACATACCAAGTTCCCGCTACGTAACCTAGATAGTCCAGGGAACGCTAGTTAACCTACATCGTCCAAGTGCCCGCTAAGGAACCTACATAGTCCAAGTGCACGCTAGTTAACCTAGATAGTCCAAGTGCCCGCTAGTTAACCTAGATAGTCCAAGTGCCTGCTAGGTAACCTACATAGTGCAAGTGTCCGCTAGTTAACCTACATATTCCAAGTGCCCGCTAGTTAACATAGATAGTCCAAGTGCCCGCTAGGGAACGTACATAGTCCAAGTGCCCGCTAGGTACCCTAGATAGTGCAAGTGTCCGCTAGTTAACCTAGATAGTTCAAGTACCCGCTAGGTAACCTAGATCGTCCAAAGGCCCCCTAGTTAGCCTACATAGTCCATGTGCCCGCTAGGTAACCTAGATAGTCCAAGTGCCCGTTCAGTCACCTAGATAGTCCAAGTGCCCTTTAGGGAACCTAGATAGTCCAAGGGCCCGCTAGTAAACCTACATAGTCCATGGGCCCACTAGTTAACCGACATAGTGCAAGTGTCCGCTAGTTAACCTACATATTCCAAGTGCCCGATAGTTAACCTACCTAATCTAAGTGCCCGTTAGCTAAACTAGATAGTCCAAGGGCCCACGAGTTGACCTACATAGTCCAAGTGCCAGCTAGGTATCCTAGATAGTACAAGTGCCCGCTAGGGAACCTAGATAGTCCAAGTGCCTGTTAGCTAACATAGATAGTCCAAGTGGCGGCTAGGTAACCTACATAGTCAAAGTACCCGTTCGTTAACCTAGATAATCCAAATGCCCGCTAGGTAACCTAGACAGTCCAAGTGCCCGCTAGTTAACCTACATAGTCCAAGTGCCCGATAGGGAACCTACATAATCCAAGTTCCCGCAAGGGAACCTACATAGTCCAAGAGCCCGCTAGGCAACCTATACAGTCCAAGTGGCCGTTAGTTAACCTAGATAGTCAAAGTACCTGCTAGGTAACCTAGATAGTCCAAGTGCTCGCTAGGTAACCTACATAGTCCAAGTGCCCGCTTGGTAACCTAAATAGTCCAAATGCCCGCTAGGGAAACTACATAGTCCAAGTGCCCGCTAGTTAACCTAGATAGTCCAAGTGCCTGCTAGTAAACCTACATAATCCATGGGCCCGTTAGTTAACCTATATAGTGCAAGGGCCCGCTAGTTAACCTAGATAGTCCAAGTGCCCGCTAGGGATCCTTCAAAATCCAAGTGCCTGCTAGGTAACCTAGATAGTCCAAGTGCCCACTAGTTAACCTAGATAGTCCTAGTGCCCGTTAGTTAACCTTGATAGTCCAAGTGCCCACTAGGGGACGTACATAGTCCAAGTGCCCGCTAGATAACCTAGATAGTCCCAGTGTGCGCTAGGGTATGTACATAGTCCAAGTGTCTGCTAGGAAACCTAGATAGTCCAAGTGACCGCTAGGGATCCTTCATAATCCAAGTGACAGCTAGGTAACCTAGATAGTCCAAGTGCCCGCTAGTTAACCTAGATAGTCCTAGTGCCCGTTAGTTAACCTAGATAGTCCAAGTGCCCACTAGGTAACCTAGATAGTCCAAGTGCACGCTAGGGCATGTACATAGTCCAAGTGCCTGCTAGGAAACCTAGATAGTCCAAGGGCCCGCTAGTTAACCTACATAGCCCAAGGCCCGCTAGTTAACCTAGATAGTCCAAGTGCCCGCTAGTTAACCTACATAATACAAGGGCCCGCTAGTTGACCTAGATAGTAAAAGTGCCCGCTAGTTAACCTAAGTAGTACAAATATCCTATAGTGATCCTACATACTCCAAGTGCCCGCTAGGTAACCTACATAATCCAAGTGCCCGTTCGTTAACCTAGATAGTCAAAAAGCCCGGTAGGTAACCTAGACAGTCCAAGTGCCCGCAAGGTTACCTACATAGTACAATGCCCGCTAGGTAACCTAGATAGTCCAAGTGACCGCTAGTTAACCTACATAGTCCAAGTGCCCTCTAGTTAACCTAGATAGTCCAAGTGCCCGCTAGGGATCCTTCATAATCCAAGTGCCTGCTAGGTAAGCTAGATAGTCCAAGTGCCCGCTAGTTAACCTAGATAGTCCTAGTGCCCGTTAGTTAATCTAGATAGTCCAAGTGCCCACTAGGGAACGTACATAGTCCAAGTGCCCGCTAGATAACCTACATAGTCCCAGTGCATGCTAGGGTATGTACATATTCCAAGTGCCTGCTATGAAACCTAGATAGTCCAAGTGCCCGCTAGGGATCCTTCATAATCCAAGTGCCTGCTAGGTAACCTAGATAGTGCAAGTGCCCGCTAGTTAACCTAGATAGTCCTGGTGCCCGTTAGTTAACCTAGATAGTCCAAGTGCCCACTAGGTAACCTAGATAGTCCAAGTGCACGCTGGGGTATGTACATAGTCCAATGGCCTGCTAGTTAACCTTCATAGTCCAAGTGTCCGCTAGTCAACCTACATAGTCCAAGTGCCCGCTAGTTAACCTAGATAGTCCAAGTGTCTGCTAGTTAACCTACGTAGTCCAAGTGCCCGGTAGTTAACTTACATAGTTCAAGTGTCCGTAGGGTACATACATAGTCCAAGTGCCCGCTAAGGAACATACATAGTCCAAATGCCCGCTAGGGAACCTACGTAGTCCATGTGACCGCTAGGGAATCTACATAGTCCAAGGGCCCGCTAGTTAACGTAGATAGTCCAAGTGCTGCTAGTTAATCTACATAGTCCAAGGGCCCGCTACTTAACCTAGATAGTCCAAGTGTCCTCTAGTTAACCTACATAGTCCAAGTGCCCGCTAGTTAACCTACATACCAAGTTCCCGCTACGTAACCTAGATAGTCCAGGGAACGCTAGTTCACCTACATCGTCCAAGTGCCCTCTAAGGAACCTACATAGTCCAAGTGCATGCTAGTTAACCTAGATAATCCAAGTGCCCGCTAGTTAACCTAGATAGTCCAAGTGCCTGCTAGGTAACCTACATAGGGCAAGTGTCCGCTAGTTAACCTACATATTCCAAGTGCCCGCTAGTTAACATAGATAGTCCAAGTGCCTGCTAGGGAACGTACATAGTCCAAGTGCCCGCTAGGTACCCTAGATAGTGCAAGTGTCCGCTAGTTAACCTAGATAGTTCAAGTACCCGCTAGGCAACCTAGATCGTCCAAGGGCCCCGTAGTTAGCCTACATAGTCCATGTGCCCGCTAGGTAACCTAGATAGTCCAAGTGCCCGTTCGGTCACCTAGATAGTCCAAGTGCCCTTTAGGGAACCTAGATAGTCCAAGGGCCCGCTAGTAAACCTACATTGTCCATGGGCCCACTAGTTAACCTACATAGTGCAAGTGTCCGCTAGTTAACCTACATATTCCAAGTGCCTGCTAGTTAACCTACCTAATCTAAGTGCCCGTTAGCTAACCTAGATAGTCCAAGGGCCCGCGAGTTGACCTACATAGTCCAAGTGCCAGCTAGGTATCCTAGATAGAACAAGTTCCCGCTAGGGAACCTAGATAGTCCAAGTGCCTGTTAGCTAACATAGATAGTCCAAGTGGCGGCTAGGTAACCTACATAGTCCAAGTACCCGTTCGTTAACCTGGATAATCCAAATGCCCGCTAGGTAACCTAGACAGTCCAAGTGCCCGCTAGTTAACCTACATAGTCCAAGTGCCCGATAGGGAACCTACATAATCCAAGTTCCCGCTAGGGAACCTACATAGTCCAAGAGCCCGCTAGGCAACCTATACAGTCCAAGTGGCCGTTAGTTAACCTAGATAGTCAAAGTGCCTGCTAGGTAACCTAGATAGTCCAAGTGCTCGCTAGGTAACCTACATAGTCCAAATGCCCGCTAGGGAAACTACATAGTCCAAGTGCCCGCTAGTTAACCTAGATAGTCCAACTGCCTGCTAGTAAACCTACATAATCCATGGGCCCGTTAGTTAACCTACATACTGCAAGGGCCCGCTTGTTTACCTAGATAGTCCAAGTGCCCGCTAGGGATCCTTCAAAATCCAAGTGCCTGCTAGGTAACCTAGATAGTCGAAGTGCCCGCTAGTTAACCTAGATAGTCCTAGTGCCCGTTAGTTAACCTTGATAGTCCAAGTGAACTCTAGGGGACGTACATAGTCCAAGTGCCCGCTAGATAACCTAGATAGTCCCAGTGTGCGCTAAGGTATGTACATAGTCCAAGTGTCTGCTAGGAAACCTACATAGTCCAAGTGACCGCTAGGGATCCTTCATAATCCAAGTGCCTGCTAGGTAACCTAGATAGTCCAAGTACCCGCTAGTTAACCTAGATAGTCCTAGTGCCCGTTAGTTAACCTAGATAGTCCAAGTGCCCACTAGGTAACCTAGATAGTCCAAGTGCGCGCTAGGATATGTACATAGTCCAAGTGCCTGCTAGGAAACCTAGATAGTCCAAGTGCCCGCTAATTAACCTACATAGTCCAAGGGCCCGCTAGTTAACATACATAGTCCAAGGTCCGCTATTTAACCTAGATAGTCCAAGTGCCCGCTAGTTAACCTACATAGTACAAGGGCCCGCTAGTTGACCTAGATAGTCAAAGTGCCCGCTAGTTAACCTAAGTAGTACAAATGTCCTATAGTGATCCTACATAGTCCAAGTGCCCGCTAGGTAACCTACATAGTGCAAGTGCCCGTTCGTTAACCTAGATAGTCAAAAAGCCCGTTAGGTAACCTAGACAGTCCAAGTGCCCACAAGGTTACCTACATAGTCCAAGGGCCCGCTACGTAACCTAGATAGTCCAAGTGCCCGCTAGGTAACCTAGATAGTCCAAGTGACCGCTAGTTAACCTACATAGTCCAAGTGTCCGCTAGTTAACCTACATAGTCCAAGTGCCCACTAGGGAACGTACATAGTCCATGTGCCCGCTAGATAACCTACATAGTCCCAGTGTACGCTAATTAACCTAGATAGTCCAAGTGTCTGCTAGTTAACCTACGTAGTCCAAGTGCCCGGTAGTTAACTTACATAGTTCAAGTGTCCGTAGGGTACATACATATTCCATGTGCCCGCTAAGGAACATACATAGTCCAAGTGCCAGCTAGGGAACCTACGTAGTCCAAGTGCCCGCTAGGGAATCTACATAGTCCAAGGGCCCGCTAGTTAACGTAGATAGTCCAAGTGCCCACTAGGTAACCTACATAGTCCAAGGGCCCGCTACTTAACCTAGATAGTCCAAGTGTCCTCTAGTTAACCTACATAGTCCAAGTGCCCACTAGTTAACCTACATACCAAGTTCCCGCTACGTAACCTAGATAGTCTAGGGAACGCTAGTTAACCTACATCGTCCAAGTGCCCGCTAAGGAACCTACATAGTCCAAGTGCACGCTAGTTAACCTAGATAGTCCAATGCCCGCTAGTTAACCTAGATAGTCCAAGTGCCTGCTAGGTAACCTACATAGTGCAAGTGTCCGCTAGTTAACCTACATATTCCTAGTGCCCGCTAGTTAACATAGATAGTCCAAGTGCCCGCTAGGGAACGTACATAGTCCAAGTGCCCGCTAGGTACCCTAGATAGTGCAAGTGTCCGCTAGTTAACCTAGATAGTTCAAGTACCCGCTAGGTAACCTAGATAGTCCAAGTGCCCGTTCGGTCACCTAGATAGTCCAAGTGCCCTTTAGGGAACCTAGATAGTCCAAGGGCCCGCTAGTAAACCTACATAGTCCATGGGCCCACTAGTTAACCTACATAGTGCAAGTGTCCGCTAGTTAACCTACATATTCCAAGTGCCCGCTAGTTAACCTACTTAATCTAAGTGCCCATTAGCTAACCTAGATAGTCCAAGGGCCCGCGAGTTGACCTACATAGTCCAAGTGCCAGCTAGGTATCCTAGATAGTACAAGTGCCCGCTAGGGAACCTAGATAGTCCAAGTGCCTGTTAGCTAACATAGATAGTCCAAGTGGCGGCTAGGTAACCTACATAGTCCAAGTACCCATTCGTTAACCTAGATAATCCAAATGCCCGCTAGGTAACATAGACAGTCCAAGTGCCCGCTAGTTAACCTACATAGTCCAAGTGCCCGATAGGGAACCTACATAATCCAAGTTCCCGCTAGGGAACCTACATAGTCCAAGAGCCTGCTAGGCAACCTATACAGTCCAAGTGGCCGTTAGTTAACCTAGATAGTCAATGTGCCTGCTAGGTAACCTAGATAGTCCAAGTGCTCGCTAGGTAACCTACATAGTCCAAGTGCCCGCTTGGTAACCTAAATAGTCCAAATGCCCGCTAGGGAAACTACATAGTCCAAGTGCCCGCTAGTTAACCTAGATAGTCCAAGTGCCTGCTAGTAAACCTACATAATCCATGGGCCCGTTAGTTAACCTACAAAGTGCAAGGGCCCGCTAGTTAACCTAGATAGTCCAAGGGCCCGCTACTTAACCTAGATAGTCCAAGTGTCCTCTAGTTAACCTACATAGTCCAAGTGCCCGCTAGTTAACCTACATACCAAGTTCCCGCTACGTAACCTTGATAGTCCAGGGAACGCTAGTTCACCTACATCGTCCAAGTGCCCTCTAAGGAACCTACATAGTCCAAGTGCACGCTTGTTAACCTAGATAGTCCAAGTGCCCGCTAGTTAACCTAGATAGTCCAAGTGCCCGCTAGGGTTCCTTCAAAATCCAAGTGCCTGCTAGTTAACGTAGATAGTCCAAGTGCCCGCTAGTTAACCTAGATTGTCCAAGGGCCCGCTACTTAACCTAGATAGTCCAAGTGTCCTCTAGTTAACCTACATAGTCCAAGTGCCCGCTAGTTAACCTACATACCAAGTTCCCGCTACGTAACCTTGATAGTCCAGGGAACGCTAGTTCACCTACATTGTCCAAGTGCCCTCTAAGGAACCTACATAGTCCAAGTGCACGCTTGTTAACCTAGATAGTCCAAGTGCCCGCTAGTTAACCTAGATAGTCCAAGTGCCTGCTAGGTAACCTACATAGTGCAAGTGTCCGCTAGTTAACCTACATATTCCAAGTGTCCGCTAGTTAACATAGATAGTCCAAGTGCCCGCTATTCCCTATCGGGCACTTGGACTATGTAGGTTCCTCATTGGGCACTTGGACCTTTTAGGTTCCCTGTCGGGCACTTGGACTATGTAGGTTAACTAGCGGGCCCTTGGACTATCTAGGTTACCTAGCGGGCACTTGGACTATCTAGGTTAACTGCAGGCATTTGTACAATGCAGGTTCTATAGCGGGCACTTTGACTATGTAGGTTCCCTAGAGGGCACTTGGACTATATAGGTTCCCTATGGGCACTTGGACTATCTAGGTGCCCTAGCGGGCACTTGGAATACGTAGGTTCCCTTTGGGACACTTGGACTATGTAGGTTCCTCAGCGGGCACTTGGACTATGGAGGTTACCTAGCGGGCACTTGGACTATCTAGGTTACCTAACGGGCACTTGGACTATGCAGGTAAACTAGCGGGCACTTGGACTGTCTAGGTTACCTAGCGGGCACTTGGACTATGTAGGTTAACTAGCGGGCACTTGGACTATCTAGGTTACCTAACGGGCACTTGGACTATCTAGGTTACCTAATGGGCACATGGATTCTAAAGGTTACCTAGCCAGCCCTTGGACTATGTAGGTTACGTAGCGGGCAATTGGACTATCTAGGTTAACGAACGGGCACGTGGACTATGTAGGTAACCTAACGGGCACTTGGACTATCAAGGTTAGGTAAAGGGCACTTGGACTATCTAGGTTACCTAGCGGGAACTTGGAATATGTAGGTTAACTAGCGGGCACTTGGACTATAGTTTAACTAGAGGGCACTTGGACTATATAGGTTACCTAGCGGGCCCTTGGACTATGTAGGTTACCAAGCGCGACTTGGACTATCTAAGTTAACGAACGTGCACTTGGACTATGTAGGTAACCTAGCGGGCACTTGGACAGTATAGGTTACCTAGCGGGCACTTGGACTATCTAGGTTAACGAATGGGCACTTGGAATATGTAGGTTACCTAGCGGGCACTTGGACTATCTAGGTTAGTAAACCGGAACTTGGAATATCTTGGTTACCTAGCGGGCACTTGGCCTATCTAGGTTACCTAAAGGGAACTTGGACTATGTAGGTTTACTAGCGGACACTTGGACGATCTAGATTAACTAGCGGGCACTTGGACAATGCAGGTTCCCTAGCGGGCACTATGAATATATAGCTTCCCTAGAGGGCACTTGGACTATATAGGTTCCCTATGGGCACTTGGACTATCTGGGTTCCCTAACGGGCACTTGGAATATGAAGATTCCCTATCGGGCACTTGGACTATGTAGGTTCCTCATTGGGCACTTGGACTATGTAGGTTCCCTATCGGGCAATGGACTATGTAGGTTAACTAGCGGGCCTTGGACTATCTAGGTTACCTAGCGGGCACTTGGACTATCTAGGTTAACTGCAGGCACTTGTACAAGGCAGGTTCCCTAGCGGGCACTTTGACTATGTAGGTTCCCTAGAGGGCACTTGGAGTATATAGGTTCCCTATGGGCACTTGGACAATCTAGGTGCCCTAACGGGCACTTGGAATACGTAGGTTCCCTTTCGGACACTTGGACTATGTAGGTTCCTCAGCGGGCACTTGGACTATGTAGGTTAAGTAGCGGGCACTTGGACTATCTAGGTTACCTAGCGGGCACTTGGACTATGTACGTCCCCTAGTGGGCACTTGGACTATCTAGGTTAACTAGAGGGCCCTTGGACTATGTAGGTTAACTAGAGGGCACTTGGACTATCTAGGTTAACTAACGGACCTTGGACTATGTAGGTTAACTAGCGGGCCCTTTGAGGATCTAGGTCAGCAAACGGGCACTTGAACTATGTAGGTTACCTAGCAGGCACTTGGACTGTCTAGGTTACCTAGCGGGCACTTGAACTGTCTAGGTTAACTAACGGGCACTTGGACTATGTAGGTTAGCTAACAGGAACTTGGACTATCTAGGTTAACGAACGGGCACTTGGACTATGGAGGTTACCTAGCGGGCACATGGACTATCTAGGTTAACGAACGGGCACTTGGTCTATCTATGTTAACTAGCGGGCACTTGGACTATCTAGGTTACCTAACGGGCACTTGGTCTATCTATGTTAACTAGCGGGCACTTGGACTATGCAGGTTCCCTAGAGGACACTTGGACTATCTAGGTTCCCTAACGGGCACTTTGACTATGTAGGTTCCCTAGCGGGCACTTGGACTATGTAGGTCCCTTAGCTGGCACTTGGACTATGTAGGCTAACTAGCGGGCCCTTAGACTATCTAGGTTACCTAGCGGGCACTTGGAATATGTACGTCCCCTAGCGGGCACTTGGACTATCTAGGTTAACTAGAGGGCCCTTGGACTATGTAGCTTAACTAGCGGGCAATTGGAATATCTAGGTTAATTAGCGGACCTTGGACTATGTAGGTTAACTAGCGGGCACTTGGACGATCTAGGTTAACTAGCGGGCACTTGGACTATCTAGATTAACTCCGCGGGCACTTGGACGATGCAGGTTCCCTAGCGGGCACTTAGACTATATAGGTTAATTAGCGGGCCCTTTGACTATGTAGGATCCCTATCGGGCAGTTGGACTGGCTAGGTTTACTAGCGGGCCCTTAGACTATGTAGGTTAGCTAACAGGAACTTGGACTATCTAGGTCAGCAAACGGGCCCTTGGACTATGTAGGTTACCTATCGGGCACTTGGACTATCTAGGTTAACGAACGTGCACTTGGACTATTTAGGTAGCCTAGCGGGCACTTGAACAGTCTAGGTTACTTAGAGGTCACTTGGACTATCTAGGTTAACGAATGGGCACTTGGACTATGTAGGTTACCTAGCGGGCACTTGGACTATCTAGGTTAGTTAACAGGAACTTGGAATATCTAGGTTACCTAACGGGCACTTGGACTATGTTGGTTACCTTACGGGCACTTGGACTATCTAGGTTACCTAACGGGAACTTGGACTATGTAGGTTAACTAGCGGACACTTGGACTATCTAGGTTAACTAGCGGGCACTTGGACAATGCAGGTTCCCTAGCGGGCACTTTGACTATGTAGGTTCCCTAGCGGGCACTTGGACTATATAGGTTCCCTATGGGCACTTGGACTATCTAGGTTCCCTAACGGGCACTTGGATTATGTAGGTTCTCTATCGGGCACTTGGACTATGTAGGATCCACAGCGGGCACTTGGACTATGTAGGTTCCTATCGGGCACTTGGACTATGTAGGTTAATAAGCGGGCACTTGGACGATCAAGGTTAACTAGCGGGCACTTGGACTATCTTGGTTAACTAGCGGGCACATGGACTATCTAGGTTAACTAGCGGGCACTTGTACAATGCAGGTTCCCTAGCGGGCACATTGACTATGTAGGTTCCCTAGTGGGCACTTGGACTATATAGGTTCCCAGAGGGCACTTGGACTATCTAGGTTCCCTAACGGGCACTTGGACTGTCTAGGTTACCTAGCGGGCACATGGACTATGTAGGTTAACTAGCGGGCACTTGGACTATCTAGGTTACCTAACGGGCACTTGGACTATCTAGTTTACCTAGCGGGCACTTGGATTCTAAAGGTTACCTTGCCAGCCCTTGGACTATGTAGGTTACGTAGCGGGCAATTGGACTATCTAGGTTAACGAACGGGCACGTGGACTACGTAGGTAACCTAACGGGCACTTGGACTATCTTGGTTAGGTAACGAGCACTTGGACTATCTAGGTTACCTAGCGGGAACTTGGAATATGTAGGTTACCTAGCGGGCACTTGGACTATAGTTTAACTAGCGAGCACTTGGACTATGTAGTTTACCTAGCGCGACTTGGACTATCTAAGTTAACGAACGTGCACTTGGACTATGTAGGTAACCTAGCGGACACTTGGACAGTATAGGTTACCTAGCGGGCACTTGGACTATCTAGGTTAACGAATGGGCACTTGGACTATGTAGGTTACGTAGCGGGCACTTGGACTATCTAGGTTAGTAAACCGGAACTTGGAATATCTCGGTTACCTAGCGGGCACTTGGACTATGTAGGTTACCTTGCGGGCACTTGGCCTATCTAGGTTACCTAACGGGTAACTATGACTTGGACTATCTAGGTTAATTAGCAGGCACTTGGACAATGCAGGTTCCCTAGCGGGCACTATGAATATATAGCTTCCCTAGAGGGCACTTGGACTATATAGGTTCCCTATGGGCACTTGGACTATCTGGGTTCCCTAACGGGCACTTGGAATATGAAGATTCCCTATCGGGCACTTGGACTATGTAGGTTCCTCATTGGGCACTTGGACTATGTAGGTTCCCTATCAGGCACTTGGACTATGTAGGTTAACTAGCGGGCCTTGGACTATCTAGGTTGCCTAGCGGGCACTTGGACTATCTAGGTTAACTGCAGGCACTTGTACAAGGCAGGTTCCCTAGCGGGCACTTTGACTATGTAGGTTCCCTAGAGGGCTCTTGGACTATATAGGTTCCCTATGGGCACTTGGACTATCTAGGTGCCCTAACGGGCACTTGGAATACGTAGGTTCCCTTTCGGACACTTGGACTATGTAGGTTCCTCAGCGGGCACTTGGACTATGTAGGTTAAGTAGCGGGCACTTGGACTATCTAGGTTACCTAGCGGGCACTTGGACTATGTACGTCCCCTAGCGGGCACTTGGACTATCTAGGTTAACTAGAGGGCCCTTGGACTATGTAGGTTAACTAGAGGGCACTTGTACTATCTAGGTTAACTAACGGACCTTGGAATATGTAGGTTAACTAGCGGGCCCTTGGACTATGTAGGTTAACTAGCGGGCCCTCTGAGGATCTAGGTCAGCAAACGGGCACTTGGACTATGTAGGTTACCTAGCAGGCACTTGGACTGTCTAGGTTACCGAGCGGGCACTTGAACTGTCTAGGTTAACGAACGGGCACTTGGACTATGTAGGTTAGCTAACAGGAACTTGGACTATCTAGGTTAACGAACGGGCACTTGGACTATGGAGGTTACCTAGCGGGCACTTGGACTATCTAGGTTACCTAACGGGCACTTGGACTATCTATGTTAACTAGCGGGCACTTGGACTACGCAGGTTCCCTAGAGGTCACTTGGACTATCTAGGTTCCCTAACGGGCACTTGGACTATGTATGTTCCCTAGCGGGCACTTGGACTATGTAGGTCCCTTAGCGGGCACTTGGACTATGTAGGTTAACTAGCGGGCCCTGAGACTATCTAGGTTACCTAGCGGGCACTTGGACTATGTACGTCCCCTAGCGGGCACGTGGACTATCTAGGTTGACTAGAGGGCCCTTGGACTATGTAGGTTAACTAGCGGGCACTTGGAATATCTGGGTTAACTAGCGGACCTTGGACTATGTAGGTTAACTAGCGGGCACTTGGACGATCTAAGTTAACTAGCGGGCACTTGGACTATCAAGGTTAACTAGCGGGCACTTGGACTATCTAGATTAACTAGCGGGCACTTGGACGATGCAGGTTCCCTAGCGGGCACTTGGACTATATAGGTTAATTAGCGGGCACTTGGACTATTTAGGTTCCCTATCGGGCAGTTGGACTGGCTAGGTTAACTAGCGGGCCCTTAGACTATGTAGGTTAGCTAACAGGAACTTGGACTATCTAGGTTAACTAGCGGGCACTTGGACTATATAGGTTACATAGCGGGCCCTTGGACTATGTAGGTTACCTAGCGGGCACTTGGACTATCTAGGTTAACGAACGTGCACTTGGACTATTTAGGTAACCTAGCTGGCAGTTGAACAGTCTAGGTAACTTAGCGGTCACTTGGATTATCTAGGTTAACGAATGGGCACTTGGACTATGTACGTTACCTAGCGGGCACTTGGACTATCTAGGTTAGTTAACAAGAACTTGGAATATCTAGGGTACCGAACGGGCACTTGGACTATCTAGGTTACCTAACGGGAACTTGAACTATGTAGGTTAACTAGCGGACACTTGGACTATCTAGGTTAACTAGCGGGCACTTGGACAATGCAGGTTCCCTAGCGGGCACTTTGACTATGTAGGTTCCTTAGCGGGCACTTGGACTATATAGGTTCCCTATGGGCACTTGGACTATCTAGGTTCCCTAACGGGCACTTGGACTATGTAGGTTAACAAGCGGGCACTTGGACTATCTTGGTTAACTAGCGGGCACATGGACTATCTAGGTTAACTAGCGGGCACTTGTACAATGCAAATTCCCTAGCGGGCACTTTGACTATGTAGGTTCCCTACGGGCACTTGGACTATCTAAGTTCCCTGACGGGCACTTGGAGCATGTAGGTTCCCTATCGGGCACTTGGACTCGGTAGGTTCCTCAGCGGGCACTTGGACTATGTAGGTTCCCTATCGGGCCCTTGGGCTATCTAGGTTACCAGCGGGCCTTGGACTATGTACGTCCCCTAGCGGGCACTTGAACTATCTAGGTTAACTAGAGGGCCCTTGCACTATGTAGGTTAACTAGCGGGCACTTGTACGATGCAGGTTCCCTAGCAGGCCCTTGGACTATGCAGGTTACTAGCGGGCATTTGGACTATGTAGGTTACCTAGCGGGCACTTGGACTATCTAGGTTAGGTAACGGGCACTTGGACTATCTAGATTTCCTAGTGGGAACTTGGACTATGTAGGTTACCTAGCGGACTCTTTGACTATCTTGTTTACCTAGCGGGCACTTGGACTATGTAGGTTAATTAGCGGACACTTGGACGAACTAGGTTAACGAGCGGGCCCTTGGACTATGTAGGTTACCTAGCGGGCACTTTGACTATCTAGGTTAGCTAACAGGCACTTGGACTATCTAGGATACCTAACGGGCACTTTGACTATGTAGGTTACCTAGCGGGCACTTGGACTATCTAGGTTAGCTAACGGGTACTTGGACTATCTAGGTTACCTAGAGGGCACTTGGACTATGTAGGTTACCTAACGGGCACTTGGACTATGCAGGTAACCTAGCGGGCACTTGGACTGTCTAGGTTACCTAGTGGGCACTTGGATTTCTAGGTTAACCAACGGGCACTCGAACTATGTAGGTTGCCTAGCGGGCACTTGGACGATCTAGGTTAGGTAATGGGCCCTAGACTATCTAGCTTACCTAGCGGGAACTTGGACTATGTAGGTTACCTAGCGGGCACTTGGACTATCTACGTTACCTAACGGGCACTTGTATTATGTAGGTTAACTAGCGGACACTTGGACAATCTAGATTAACTAGCTGGCACTTGGAATATCTAGGTTAACTAAGGGGCCCTTCGACTATGTAGGTTAACTAGCGGGCACTTGGACTATCTAGGTTACCTAGCGGGCACTTGGTCTATGTACATACCCTAGCCGGCACTTGGACTCTCTGGGTTACCTAGCGGGCACTTGGAATATGTACGTCCCCTAGTGGGCACTTGGACAATCTAGGTTAACTAACGGGCACTAGGATTATCTAGGTTAACAAGCGGGTACCTGGTCTATCTAGGTTAACTAACGGGCCCTTGAACGATGTAGGTTAACTAGCGGCCTTTGGACTATGTAGGTTAACTAGCGGGCACTTGGATTATCTAAGTTACCTAGCGGGCACTTGAACTATGTAGGATAACTAGTGGGCCCTTAGACTATCTAGGTTAGCTAACGGTCATTTGGACTATGTAGGTTAATTAGCGGGTACTTGGACTATGTAGGTTCCCTAGGGGGCATTTGGACTGTATAGATTACCTAGCGGGCACTTGGACTGTCTAGGTTACCTAGCGGGCACTAGGATGATACAGGTTCCCTAGCCAGCACTAAGACTATTGGTTCCCTAACGGGCACTTGGACTATGTAGGTTCCATAGCGGGCACTTGGACTATATAGGTTTCTATCGGGCACTTGGACTATGTAGGTTAACTAGCGGGCACATGGACTATCTAGGTTACCTAGCGGGCACTTGGTCTATGTACATAACCTAGCGGGCACTTGGACTATGTATGTCCCCTAGAGGGCACTTGGACTATCTAGGTTAACTAAAGGGCACAAGGACTATCTTGTTTAACTAGCGGGCACTAGGTCTATCTAGGTTACATAGCGGGCACTTGGACTATGTAGGTCAACTAGCGGGCCCTTGTACTATCTAGGTTAGCTAACGGGCACTTGGATTATGTAGGTTAACTAACGGCCACTTGGACTATGTAAGTTAACTAGCGGGCACTTGGACAGTCTAGGTTACCTAGAGGGCACTTTGATTATCTAGGTTAATGAACGGGCACTTGGACTATGTAGGTTAAATAGCCGCCACTTGGACTACCTAGGTTAGCTAACAGGCACTTGGACTATCTAGGTTCCCTAGCGGGCACTTGTACTATCTAGGTTACCTAGCTGGCACTTGGACTATGTAGGTCAACTAGCGGGCCCTTGGACTATCTAGGTTAGCTAACGGGCACTTGGACTATCTAGGTTACCTAACGGGCACTTGGATTATGTAGGTTCCCTAGCGGGCACTTAGACTAAGTAGGTTTCCTTGCGGGCATTTGGACTATGTAGGTTACCTAGCGAGCACTTGGACTATGTAGGTTCCCTAACGGGCACTTGGACTATGTAGGTTCCCTAGCGGTCACGTGGACTATGTAGGCTCCCTAGAAGGCACATGGACTATGTAGGTTACCTATCGGGCACTTTGACTATGTAGGTTAACTAGCGGGCACTTGGACTATCCAGGTTATGAAGCGGGCACTTGGACTATCCAGGTTAACGAACGGACACTTGGACTAAGTAGGTAAATTGCGGGCACTTGGACTGTCTAGGTTACATAGCTGGCACTTGGACTATCTAGGTTAACGAACGGGCACTTGGACTATGTTGGTTAACTAGCGGGCCCTAGGACTATGTAGGTTATTTAGCGGGCACTTGGACTATCTAGGTTACCTAGTGGGAACTTGGAGTATGTAGGCTACCTAGCGGCCACTTTGACTATCTTGGTTACCTAGCGGGCACTTGGACTATGTAGGTTAATTAGCGGACACTTGGACGAACTAGGTTAAGGAGCGGACCCTTGGACTATGTAGGTTACCTAGCGGACACTTGGACTATCTAGGTTAGCTAACAGGAACTTGGACTATCTAGGTTACCTAACGGGCACTTTGACTATGTAGATTACCTACCGGGCACTTGGACTATCTAGGGTAGCTAACGGGTACTTGGACTATCTAGGTTACCTAGCGGGCACTTGGACTATGTAGGTTAACTAGCGGGCACTTGGACTATGTAGGTCAACTAGCGGGCCCTTGGAATATCTAGGTTAGCTAACGGGCACTTGGATTATGTAGGTTAACTAACGGGCACTTAGACAATGTAGGTTAACTCGCGGGCACTTGGACTGTCTAGGTTACCTAGCGGGCACTTGGAATATCTAGGTTAACGAACGGACACTTGGACTATGTAGGTAAATAGCGGGCACTTGGACTGTCTAGATTAACGAACGGGCACTTGGAGTATGTTGGTTAACTAGCAGGCACTAGGACTATGTAGGTTACCTAGCGGGCACTTGGACTATCTAGGTTACCTAGTGGGAACTTGGACTATGTAGGCTACCTAGCGGCCACTTTGACTATCTTGGTTACCTACCGGGTACTTGGACTATCTAGGGTAGCTAACGGGTACTTGGACTATCTAGGTTACCTAGCGGGCACTTGGACTATGTAGGTCAACTAGCGGGCCCTTGGACTATCTATGTTAGCTAACGGGCACTTGGACTATCTAGGTTACCTATCGGGCACTTGGATTATAAAGGTTCCCTAGCGGGAACTTAGACAATGTAGGTTTCCTTGCGGGCATTTGGACTATATAGGTTACCTTTGCGAGCACTTGGACTATGTAGGTTCCCTAGAGGTCACGTGGACTATGTAGGCTCCCTAGAAGGCATTTGGACTATGTAGGTTACCTATCGCGCACTTTGACGATGTTGGTTATCTAGCGGGCACTTAGACTATCCAGGTTACGAAGCGGGCACTTGGACTATGTAGGTTACCAAACGGGCACTTGGACTATCTAGGTTAACGAACGGACACTTGGACTATATAGGTAACCTAGCGGGCTCTTGGACTGTCTAGGTTACATAGCGGACACTTGGACTATCTAGGTTAACGAACGGGCACTTGGACTATGTAGGTTAGCTAACAGGCACTTGGACTATCTAGGTCACCTAGCAGGCACTTGGACTATGTAGGTTACCTAGCGGACACTTGGACGATTTAGATTAACTAGCGGGCACTTGGACTATCTAGGTTAACTAGCGGGCCCTTGGACTATCTAGGTTTACTAGCGGGCACATGGACTATCTAGGTTAACTATCGGGCACTTGGACTATGTAGGTTACCTAGCGGGCACATGGACTATGTAGGTTACCTAGTGGGCACTTGGACTATCTAGGTTACCTAGCGGGCACTTGGACTATGTAGGTTAACTAGAAGGCACTTCGACTACCAAGGTTACCTAGCGCGCTCTTGGACTATGTAGGTTACCAGCGGGCACTTGGACTATCTAGGTTAACGAACGTGCACTTGGACTATGTATGTAACCTAGTGGTCACTTGGCCAGTCTAGGTTACCTAGCGGGCCCTTGGTCTATGTAGGTTAACTAGCAGGCCCTTGGACTATGTAAGTTAACTAGAGGGCACTTGGACAATCCTGGTTAACTAGCGGGCACTTGGACTATCTAGGTTAACTAGCGGGCACTTGGACTATGTAGGTTGCCTAGCGAGCACTTGGACTATGTAGGTTCCCTAGCGGGCACTTGGACTATGTAGGTTCCCTAGAGGTTACTTGGACTGTCTAGGTTAACTAGCGTGTAATTGGACTGTCTAGGTTACCTAGTGGGCACTTGGACTATGTAGTTTACCTAGCAGGCACTTGGACTATGTACATTCCCTAGCGGACATTTGGACTATATAGGTTACCTAGCGGGCACTTGGACTATGTAGGTTAACTAGCGGGCACTTGGATTATCTAGGTTAAGTAACAGGCACTTGGACTATGTATGTTCCAGAGGGGCAATTGGACTATGTAGGTTCCCTAGCGGGCACTTGGACTATCTACGTTCCCTATAGGGCACTTGGACTATGTAGGTTAACTAGCGGACGATTGGACGATCTAGGTTAACTAGCGGTCCCTTGCACTACGTAGGTTAACTAGCGGACACTTGCACTATGTAGGTTACCTAGCGGGCACTTGGACTATCTAGGTTAACTAGCGGGCACTTGGACTATGTAGTTTAACTAGAGGGCACTTGCACTATGTAGGTTACCTAGCGGTTACTTGGACTATGTAGGATAACTAGCAGGCCCTTGGACTATCTAGGTTACCTAGCAGGCACTTGGACTATGTAGGTTAACTAGCGGGCACTTGCACTCTCTAGGTTACCTAGCGGGCACTTGGACTATGTACCTCCCCTAGCGGGCACTTGGACTATGTAGGTTAACTAGAGGACACTTGGACGATCTAGGTTAACAAGTAGGCCCTTGGACTATGTAGGTTAACTAGCCGCCACTTGGACGATCTAGGTTAAATAGTGGGAACTTGGACGATCTAGGTTAACCAGTGGGCACTTGGACTATCAAAGTTAACAAGCGAGCCCTTGGACAATGTAGGTTAACTAGCGGGCCCTTGGACTATCTAGGTTACCTAGATAGCACTTGGACTATATAGGTTCCCTAGCGGGCACTTGGACTATCTAGGTTAACGAACGGGCACTTTGACTATGCAGGTAACCTAGCCGGCAGTTGGACTGTCTAGGTTGACTAGCGGGCACTTGGATTATCTAGGTTAATTAATAGGCACTTGGACTATCTAGGTTACCTAACGGGCACTTTGATTATCTAGGTTACCTAACGGCCACTTGGACTATGCAGGTTACCTAGCGGGCACTTGGACTTCTAGGTTAACGAACGGGCACTTGGACTATGTAGGTTGCCTAGCGGGCACGTAGACTTCTAGGTTAACGAATGGGCACTTGGACTATGTAGGTTGCTTAGCGAGCACTTGGACTATCTGGGTTAGGTAACGGGCACTTTGACTATCTAGGTTACCTAACGGGCACTTTGACTATCTAGGTTACCTAACGGCCACTTGGACTATGCAGGTTACCTAGCGGGCACTTGGACTTCTAGGTTAACGAAGGGGCACTTGGACTATGTAGGTTGCCTAGCAGGCACTTGGACTATCTAGGTTACCTAGCGGGCACTTGGACTATGTAGGTTAAGTAGAAGGCACTTGGTCTATCAAGGTTATCTAGCGTGCTCTTGGACTATGTAGGTTACCAGGGGGCACTTGGACTATCAATGTTAACGAACGTGCACTTGGACTATGTATGTAACCTAGTGGTCACTTGGCCTGTCTAGGTTACCTAGCGGGCCCTTGGTCTATGTAGGTTAACTAGCAGGCCCTTGGACTCTGTAAGTTAACTAGAGGGCACTTCGACAATCCTGGTTAACTAGCGGGCACTTGGACTATCTAGGTTAACTAGCGGGCACTTGGACTATGTAGGTTGCCTAGCGAGCACTTGGACTATGTAGGTTCCCTAGCGGGCACTTGGACCATGTAGGTTCCCTGGAGGTTACTTGGACTGTCTAGGTTAACTAGCGTGCAATTGGACTGTCTAGGTTACCTAGTGGGCACTTGGACTATGAAGTTTACCTAGCAGGCACTTGGACTATGTACGTTCCCTAGCGGACATTTGGACTATATAGGTTACCTAGCGGGCACTTGGACTATGTAGGTTAACTAGCGGGCACTTGGATTATCTAGGTTAAGTAACAGGCACTTGGACTATGTATGTTCCAGAGCGGGCAATTGGACTATGTAGGTTCCCTAGCGGGCACTTGGACTATCTAGGTTCCCTATGGGCACTTGGACTATGTAGGTTAACTAGCGGACGATTGGACAATGTAGGTTAACTAGCGGTCCCTTGGACTACGTAGGTTAACTAGCGGACACTTGCACTATGTAGCTTACCTAGCGGGCACTTAGACTATCTAGGTTAACTAGCGGGCACTTGGACTATGTAGTTTAACTAGCAGACACTTGCACTATGTAGGTTACCTAGCGGTCACTTGGACTATGTAGGATAACTAGCAGGCCCTTGGACTATCTAGGTTACCTAGCAGGCACTTGAACTATGTAGGTTAACTAGCGGGCACTTGCACTCTCTAGGTTACCTAGCGGGCACTTGGACTATATTCCTCCCCTAGCGGGCACTTGGACTATGTAGGTTAACTAGAGGACACTTGGACGATCTAGGTTAACAAGTAGGCCCTTGGACTATGTAGGTTAACTAGACGGCACTTGGACGATCTAGGTTAAATAGCGGGCACTTGGACGATCTAGGTTAACCAGTGGGCACTTGGACTATCAAAGTTAACAAGCGAGCCCTTGGACTATGTAGGTTAACGAGCGGGCCCTTGGACTATCTAGGTTAACGAACGGGCACTTTGACTATGCAGGTAACCTAGCCGGCACTTGGACTGTCTAGGTTACAAAGCGGGCACTTAGACTTCTAGGTTAACGAATGGGCACTTGGACTATGTAGGTTGCTTAGCGAGCACTTGGACTATCTAGGTTAGGTAACGGGCACTTTGACTATCTAGGTTACCTAACGGGCACTTTCACTATCTAGGTTACCTAATGGCCACTTGGACTATGCAGGTTATCTAGCGGGCACTTGGACTTCTAGGTTAACGAACGGGCACTTGGACTATGTAGGTTGCCTAGCGGGCACTTGGACGATCTAGGTTAGGTAACGGGCACTTGGAATATCTAGGTTACCTAGCAGCAACTTGGATTATGTAGGTTACATAGCAGGTACTAGGACTATCTAGGTTACCTAACGGGCACTTGGACTATCTAGGTTAGCTAACAGGAACTTGGACTATCTAGGTTACCTAGCGGGCACTAGGACCCTGTAGGTTACCTAGCGGGCACTTGGACAATCTAGGTTAACTAGCGGGTTCTTGGACTATGAAGGTTAAGTAGCGGGCACTTGGACTATCTAGATTAACTAGCGGGCACTTGGATTATCTAGGTTACCTAGCAGGCACTTGCACGATGCAGGTTCCCTAGCGGGCACTTGGACTATCTAGGCTCCCTAACGGGCACTTGAACTATGTAGGTTCCCTATCGGGCACTTGGACTATGTAGGTTACCAGCGGGCACTTGGTCTATGTACATACCCTAGCGGGCACTTGGACTATCTAGGTTACTTAGCGGGCACTTGGACTATGTACGTCCCCTAGTGGGCACTTGGACTATCTACGTTACCTAGCGGGTACTTGGATTATCTAGGTTAACTAGCTAGCACTTGGACTATCTAGGTTAACTAACGGGCACTTGGACTATGTAAGTTCCCTAGCGGGCACTTGGACTATGTGGGTTCCCTAGCGGGCATTTGGACTATCTAGGTTACCTAACGGGCACTTGGACTATGTAGGTTACTAGCGGGCATTTGGACTATGTAGGTTACCTAACGGGCACTTGGACTATGTAGATTCCGTATCGGGCACTTGGACAATGTTGGTTAACTAGCAGGCACTAGGACTATGTAGGTTACCTAGCGGGCACTTGGACTATCTAGGTTAGGTAACGGGCACTTGGACTATCTAGGTTACCTAGTGGGAAATTGGACTATGTAGATTACCTAGCGGCCACTTTGACTATCTTGGTTACCTAGCGGGCACATGGACTATGTAGGTTAACTAGCGGGCACTTGGACTATGTAGTTTAACTAGCGGACACTTGCACTATGTAGGTTACCTAGCGGGAACTTGGACTATGTAGGATAACTAGCAGGCCCTTGTACTATCTAGGTTACCTAGCAGGCACTTGGACTATGTAGGTTAACTAGCGGGCACTTGCACTCTCTAGGTTACCTAGCGGGCACATGGACTATGTACCTCCCCTAGCGGGCACTTGGACTATGTAGGTTAACTAGAGGACACTTGGACGATCTAGGTTAACAAGTAGGCCCTTGGACTATGTAGGTTAACTAGCCGGCACTTGGACGATCTAGGTTAAATAGCGGGCACTTGGACGATCTAGGGTAACCAGCGGGCACTTGGACTATCAAAGTTAACAAGCGAGCCCTTGGACTATGTAGGTTAACTAGCGGGCCCTTGGACTATCTAGGTTACCTAGATAGCACTTGGACTATATAGGTTCCCTAGCGGGCACTTGGACTATCTAGGTTAACGAACGGGCACTTTGACTATGCAGGTAACCTATCCGGCACTTGGACTGTCTAGGTTACATAGCGGGCACTTAGACTTCTAGGTTAACGAATGGGCACTTGGACTATGGAGGTTGCTTAACGAGCACTTAGACTATCTAGGTTAGGTAACGGGCACTTTGACTATCTAGGTTACCTAACGGGCACTTTGACTATCTAGGTTACCTAACGGCCACTTGGACTATGCAGGTTACCTAGCGGGCACTTGGACTTCTAGGTTAACGAATGGGCACTTGGACTATGTAGGTTGCCTAGCGGGCACTTGGACTATCTAGGTTACCTAGCGGGCAATTGGACTATGTAGGTTAACTAGAAGTCACTTGGACTATCAAGGTTACCTAGCGGGCTCTTGGACTATGTAGGTTACCAGCGGGCACTTGGACTATCTAGGTTAACGAACGTGCACTTGGACTATGTATGTAACCTAGTGGTCACTTGGCCTGTCTAGGTTACCTAGTGGGCCCTTGGTCTATGTAGGTTAACTAGCAGGCCCTTGGACTATGTAAGTTAACTAGAGGGCACTTGGACTATGTAGGTCAACTAGCGGGCCCTTGGACTATCTAGGTTAGCTAACGGGCACTGGGACTATCTAGGTTACCTAACGGGCACTTGGATTATGTAGGTTCCCTAGCGGGCACTTAGACTATGTAGGTTTCCTTGCGGGCATTTGGACTATGTAGGTTACCTAGCTGGCACTTGGACCATGTAGATTACCTAGCGGGCACTTGGATTATCTATGTTAAATAACAGGCATTTGGATTATGTAAGTTCCAGAGCGGGCAATTGGACTATGTAGGTTCCCTAGCGGGCACTTGGGCTATCTAGGTTACCTAGCAGGCACTTGGACTATGTAGGTTAACTAGAAGGCACTTGGAGTATCAAGGATACCTAGCGGGCTCTTGGACTATGTAGGTTACCAGCGGGCACTTGGACTATCTAGGTTAACGAACGTGCACTTGGACTATGTAGGTAACCTAGCAGGCACTTGGACTGTCTAGGTTACCTAGCGGGCACTTGGACTATCTAGGTTAACAAACGGGCACTTGGACTATGTAGGTTAACTACCGGACACTTCGACTATCTAGGTTAGCTAACGGGCAATTGGACTATCTAGGTTCTCTAGCGGGCATTTGGACTATATAGGTTACCTAGCTGGCACTTGGACCATGTAGGTTAACTAGCGGGCACTTGTACTATGTAGGTTAACTAGCGGGCAGTTGGATTATCTAGGTTAACTAACAGGCATTTGGACTATGTATGTTCCGGAGCGGGCAATTGGACTATGTAGGTTCCCTAGCGGGCACTTGGACTATCTAGGTTTCCTAAAGGGCACTTTGATTATGTAGGTTAACTAGCGGACAATTGGACAATCTAGGTTAACTAGCGGGTACTTGGACTATCTAGGTTAACTATCGGGCACTTGGACTATGTAGGTTAACTAGCGGACACTTGCACTATGTAGGTTACCTAGCGGGCACTTGGACTATCTAGGTTAACTAGCGGGCACTTGGACTATGTAGGTTAACTAGCGGACACTTGCAATATGTAGGTTACCTATCGGGCACTTGGACTAAGTACCTTACCTAGCGGGCTCTTGGACTATCTATGTTAACTAGCGGGCACTTGGACTATGTATGTTAACTAGAGGACACTTGGACGATCTAGGTTAACAAGTGGGCCCTTGGACTATGTAGATTAACTAGCCGGCACTTGGATGATCTAGGTTAACTAGCGGGCACTTGGACGATCTAGGTTAACCAGCGGGCACCTGAACTATCAAAGTTAACAAGCGAGCCCTTGGACTATGTAGGTTAACTAGCAGGCCCTTGGACTATCTAGGTTACTTCGATAGCACTTGGACTATATAGGTTCCCTAGCGGGCACTTGGACTATCTAGGTTAACGAACGGGCACTTTGACTATGCAGGTAACCTAGCCGGCACTTGGACTGTCTAGGTTACATAGCGGGCACTTGGACTTCTACGTTAACGAATGGGCACTTGGACTATGTAGGTTGCCTAGCGGGCACTTGTACAATCTAGGTTAGGTAACGGGCACTTGGACTATCTTGGTTACCTAGCGGGAACTTGGACTATGTAGGTTACATAGAATGCACTTGGACTATCTAGGTTACCTAACGGGCACTTTGACTATCTAGGTTACCTAGCGGTCACTTGGACTATCTAGGTCAGCTAACAGGAACTTGGACTATCTAGGTTACCTAGCGGGCACTAGGACTATGTAGGTAACCTAGCGGGCACTTGGACTATCTAGGTTAACTAGCGGGTTCTTGGACTATGTAGGTTAACTAACGGGCCCTTGGACTATGTAGGTTAACTAGCGGACACTTGGAGGTTCTAGGTTAACTAGCGGGCACTTGGACTATCTAGGTTAACTAGCGGGCACTTGGATTATCTTGGTTACCTAGCAGGCACTTGCACGATACAGGTTCCCTAGCGGGCACTTGGACTATCTAGGCTCCCTAACGGGCACTTGGACTATGTAGGTTACCTAGCAGGCACTTGGTCTATGTACATACCTTGGCGGGCACTTGGACTATCTAGGTTACCTAGCGGGCACTTGGAGTATGTACGTCCCCTAGTGGGCACTTGGACTATGTACGTTACCTAGCGGGTACTTGGACTATATAGGTTACTAGCGGGCACTTGGACTATGTAAGTTCCCTAGCGGGCACTTGGACTGTCTAGATTAACGAACGGGCACTTGGACTATCTAGGTTAACTAGCGGGCACTTGGACTATGTAAGTTCCATAGCGGGCACTGGACTATGTGGTTTCCCTAGCGGACATTTGGACTGTCTAGGTTAAGGAACGGGCACTTGGACTGTCTAGGTTAATTAGCGGGCACTTGGACTATCTAGGTTAACTAACGGGCACTTGGACTATTTAAGTTCCCTGGCGGGCACTTGGACTATGTGGGTTCCCTAGCGGGCATTTGGACCATTTAGTTTACCTAATGGGTACTTGGACGATGCAGGTTCCCTAGCGGGCACTTGGATTATGTGAGTTCCCTATCAGGCACTTGGACTATGTAGGTTACTAGCGGGCATTTGGACTATGTAGGTTACCTAACAGGCACTTGGACTATGTAGGTTCCGTATCGGGCACTTGGACAATGTTGGTTAACTAGCGGGCACTAGGACGATGTAGGTTACCTAGCGGGCACTTGGACTATCTAGGTTAGGTAACGGGCACTTGGACTATCTAGGTGACCTAGTGGGAACTTGGAGTATGTACGTTACGTAGCGGGCACTTTGACTATCTTGGTTACCTAGCGGTCACTTGGACGAACTAGGTTAATGAGCGGGCCCTTGGACTATGTAGGTTACCTAGCGGGCACTAGGACTATCTAGGTTAGCTAACAGGAACTTGGACAATCTAGGTTACCTAGCGGGCACTTTGACTATGTAGGTTACCTAGCAGGCACTTGGACTATGTAGGTTACCTAACGGGCACTTGGACTAAGCAGGTAACCTAGCGGGCACTTGGACTGTCTAGGTTACCTAGCGGGCACATGGACTTCTATGTTAACGAACGGGTACTCGGACTATGTAGGTTGCCCAGCGGGCAATTGGACGATCTAGGATAGGTAACGGGCCCTTGACTATCTAGGTTACCTAGCGGGAACTTGGACTATGTAGGTTACCTAAGGGCACTTGGACTATGTAGGTTAACTAGCGGACACTTGGACAATCTAGGTTAACTAGCGGGCACGTGGACTATCTAGGTTAACTAAGGGGCCCTTCGACTATGTAGGTTAACTAGCGGGCACTTTGACTATCTAGGTTACCTAGCGGGCACTTGGTCTATGTACATACCCTAGCGGGCACTTGGACTATCCGGGTTACCTAGCGGGCACTTGGAATATGTAGGTCCCGAAGTGGGCACTTGGACTATCTATGTTAACTAACGGGCAATAGGACGATCTAGGTTACCTAGCGGGCACTTGGACTATGTAGGTCAACTAGTGGTCCCTTGGACTATGTAGGTTAACTAGCGGGCCTTGGGACTATGTAGGTTAACTAGCGGGCACTTGGATAATCTAAGTTACCTAGCGGGCACTTGAACTATGTAGGTTAACTAGTGGGTACTTGGACTATCTAGGTTAGCTAACGGTCACTTGGACTATGTAGGTTAATTAGCGGGTACGTGGACTATGTAGGTTCCCTAGCGGGCATTTGGACTATATAGATAACCTAGCGGGCACTTGGACTTTGTAGGTTACCTAGCGGGCACTTGGACTATCTAAGTTACCTAGCGGGCAGTTGGATGATACAGGTTCCCTAGCCAGCACTAAGACTATTGGTTCCCAAACGGGCACTTGGACTATGTAGGTTCCCTAAACGGCACTTGGACTATATAGGTTTCTATTGGGCACTTGGACTATGTAGGTTAACTAGCGGGCACATGGAATATCTAGGTTACCTAGCGGGCACTTGGACTATGTAGGTTAACTAGAAGGCACTTGGACTATCAAGGTTTCCTAGCGGGCTCTTGGACTATGTAGGTTACCAGCGGGCACTTGGACTATCTAGGTAAACGAAAGTGCACTTGGGCTATGTAGGTAACCTAACGGGCACTTGGACTGTCTAGGTTACCTAGCGGGCACTTGGACTATCTAGGTTAACGAACGGGCACTTGGACTATGTAGGTTAACTAGCGGACACTTGGACTATCTAGATTAGCTAACGGGCAATTGGACTATCAAGGTTACCTAACGGGCACTTGGACTATGTAGGTTACCTAGCGGGCAATTGGACTATATAGGTTACCTAGAAGGCACTTTGAGTATCTTGGTTAACTAAGGGGCACTTGAACTATGTAGGTTGCCAAGCGAGCACTTGGACTATGTAGGCTCCCTAGCGGGCGCTTGGACTATGTAGGTTCCCTAGCGGGTACTTGGACTGTCTAGATTAACTAGCGGGCAATTGGACTGTCTAGGTTACCTAGTGGGCACTTGGAGTATGTAGTTTACCTAGCAGGCACTTGGACTATGTAGGTTACCTAGCGGGCACTTGGACTATCTATGTTACCTAGCGGGCACTTGGACTATGTACGTTCCCTAGCGGGCACTTGGGCTATCTACATTACCTAGGGTGCACTTGGACTATGTAGGTTAACGAATGGGCACTTGGACTATGTAGGTAACCTAGTGGTCACTTGGACTGTCTAGGTTACCTAGCGGACACTTGGACTATGTAGGTTAACTAGCGGGCACTTGGACTATCTAGGTTAACTAGCGGGCACTTGGACTATGTAGGTTCCCTAGCGGGCATTTGGACAATATAGGTTACCTAACGGGCACTTGGATTATGTAGGTTGCCTAGCGGGCACTTGGACTATGTAGGTTAACTAGCGGGCACTTGGATTATCTAGGTTAACTAACAGGCACTTGGACTATGTATGCTCCAGAGCGGATAATTGGACTATGTAGGTTCCCTAGCGGGCACTTGGACTATCTAAGTTCCCTAAAGGACACTTGGACTATGTAGATTAACTAGCGGACAATTGGATGATCTAGGTTAACTTGCGGGTACTTGGACTATCTAGGTTAACTAGGGGTTCCTTGGACTACGTAGGTTAACTAGCGGACACTTGCACTATGTAGGTTACCTAGCGGGCACTTGGACTATCTAGGTTAACTAGGAGTCCCTTGTACTATCTTGGTTACCTAGCAGGCACTTGGACTATGTAGGTTAACTAGCGGGCATTTGCACTCTCTAGGTTACCTAGCGGGCACTTGGACTATGTACCTTCCCTAGCGGGCACATGGACTATCTATGTTAACTAGCGGGCACTTGGACTATGTAGGTTACCTAGAGGACACTTGCAATATGTAGGTTACCTAGCGGCACTTGGACTATGTAGGTTAACTAAGGGCACTTGGACAATCTAGGTTAACTAGCGGGCACTTAGAATATCTAAGTTACCTAGCAGGCACTTGGATTATGAAGGATCCCTAGTGGGCAATTGGTCTATCTAGGTTTCCTAGCTGGCACTTGGACTATGTAGGTTAACTAGCGGACACTTGCACGATCTAGGTTAACTAGCGGGCCCTTGCACTATGTAGGTTAACTAGCGGGCCCATGGATTATGTAGGTTTACTAGGGGGCACTTGGACTATCTAGGTTAACTAGCGGGCACTTGGACTATGTAGGGTAACTAGCGGGCACTTGGACTGTCTAGGTTACCTAACGGGCACTTGGATTATCTAGGTTAACGAACGGGCATTTGGACTATGTAGGTTACCTAGCCACCACTTGGACTATCTAGGTTAGCTAATAGGCACTTGTACTATCTAGGTTCCCTAGCGGGCACTTGTACTATCTAGGTTACCTAGCTGGCACTTGGACTAAGTAGGTCAACTAGCGGGCCCTTGGACTATCTAGGTTAGCTAAAGAGCACTTGGACTATGTATGTTCCAGAGTGGGCACTTGGATTATGTAGGTTGCCTAGCGGACATTTAGACTATGTAGGTTTCCTTGCGGGCATTTGGACTATGTAGGTTACCTAGCGGGCACTTGGACTATGTAGGTTCCCTAACGGGCACTTGGACTATGTAGGTTCCCTGGCGGTCACGTGGACTATGTAGGCTCCCTAGAAGGCACTTGGACTATGTAGGTTAACTAGCGGGCACTTGGACTAACGAGGTTACGAAGCGGGCACTTGGACTATGTAGGTTACCCAATGGGCACTTGGACTATCTAGGTTAACGAACGGACACTTGGACTATGTAGGTTAGTTATCAGGCACTTGGACTATCTAGGTTACCTAGCGGACACTTGGACGATTTAGGTTAACTAGCGGGCACTTGGACTATCTAGGTTAACTAGCAGGCCCTTGGACTATCTAGGTTTACTAGCGGGCACTTGGACTATCTAGGTTAACTAACGGGCACTTGGACTATGTAGTTTCCCTAGCGGGCATTTGGATTATTTAGGTTACCTAGTGGGCATTGGACTATGTAGGTTATCTAGCGGGCACTTGGACTACGTAGGTTAACTAGAAGGCACTTGGACTATCAAGGTTACCTAGCAGGCTCTTGGACTATGTAGGTTACCAGCGGGCACTTGGACTATCTAGGTTAACGAACGTGCACTTGGACTATATAGGTAACCTAGCGGGCACTTGGACTGTCTAGGTTACCTAGCGGGCACTTGGACTATCTAGGTAAACGAACAGGCACTTGGATTTTGTAGGTTAACTAGCGGACACTTCGACTATCTAGGTTAGCTAACGGGCACTTGGACTATCTAGGTTAACTAACGGGCACTTGGACTATGTAGGTTGCCTAGCGAGCACTTGGACTATGTAGGTTCCCTAGCGGGCACTTGGACTATGTAGGTTCCCTATCGGGTACTTGGACTGTCTAGGTTAACTAGGGGGCAATTGGACTGTCTAGGTTACCTAGTGGGCACTTGGACTATGTACGTTCCCTAGCGGGCACTTGGGCTATCTACGTTACCTAGCGGGCACTTGGACAATGTAAGTTAACAAACGGGCACTTGGACTATGTAGGTTAACTAGCGGACACTTGGACTATCTAGGTTAGCTAACGGGCAATTGGACTATCAAGGTTACCTAACAGGCACTTGGACTATGTAGGTTACCTAGCGGGCACTTGGACTATCTAGGTTACCTAGCAGGCACTTTGACTATATAGGTTAACTAACGGGCACTTGGATTATGTAGGTTGCCTAGCGAGCACTTGGACTATGTAGGTTCCCTAGCGGGCGCTTGGACTATGTAGGTTCCCTAGCGGGTACTTAGACTGTCTAGGTTAACTAGCGGGCTATTGGACTGTCTAGGTTAACTAGCGGGCACTTGGGCTATCTACGTTACCTAGCGTTCACTTGCACTATGTAGGTTAACTAGCGGGCCCATGGATTATGTAGGTTTACTAGGGGGCACTTGGACTATCTAGGTTAACTAGCGGGCACTTGGACTATCTAGGTTAACTAGCGGGCACTTGGACTATGTAGTTTCCCTAGCGGGCATTTGGACTATTTCGGTTACCTAGCGGGCACTTGGAATATGTAGGTTATCTAGCGGGCACTTTGACTATCTAGGTTAACTAACGGGCACTTGGACTATGTAGGGTAACTAGCGGGCACTTGGACTGTCTAGGTTACCTAATGGGCACTTGGATTATCTAGGTTAACGAACGGGCACTTGGACTATGTAGGTTACCTAGCCACCACTTGGACTCTCTAGGTTAGCTAATAGGCACTTGTACTATCTGGGGTACCTAGCTGGCACTTGGACTATGTAGGTCAACTAGCGGGCCCTTGGACCAACTAGGTTAGCTAACGGGCACTTGGACTATGTATGTTCCAGAGTGGGCACTTGGATTATGTAGGTTGCCTAGCGGACGTTTAGTCTATGTAGGTTTCCTTGCAGGCATTTGGACTATGTAGCTTACCTAGCGGGCACTTGGACTATGTAGGTTCCCTAACGGGCACTTGGACTATGTAGGTTCCCTAGCAGTCACGTGGACTATGTAGGCTCCCTAGAAGGCACTTGGACTATGTAGGTTAACTAACGGGCACTTGGACTAACCAGGTTACCAAGCGGGCACTTGGACTATGTAGGTTACCCAATGGGCACTTGGACTATCTAGGTTAACGAACGGACACTTGGACTATGTAGGTTAGCTATCAAGCACTTGGACTATCTAGGTTACCTAGCAGGCACTTGGACTACGTAGGTTACCTAGCGGACACTTGGACGATTTAGGTTAACTATCGGGCACTTGGACTATGTAGGTTAACTAGCAGGCCCTTGGACTATCTGGGTTTACAAGCGGGCACTTGGACTATCTAGGTTAACTAGCGGGCACTTGGACTATGTAGGTTAACTAGCGGGCACTTGCACTCTCTAGGTTACCTAGCGGACACTTGGATTATGAAGGATCCCTAGCGGGCAATTGGACTATCTAGGTTACCTAGGTGGCACTTGGACTGTGTAGGTTAACTAGCGGCCACTTGCACGATCTTGGTTAACTAGCGGGCACTTGCACTATGTAGGTTAACTAGCGGGCACATGGATTATGTAGGTTTACTAGGGGGCACTTGGACTATCTAGGTTAACTAGCGGGCCCTTGGACTATGTAGTTTCCCTAGCGGGCATTTGGACTATTTAGGTTGCCTAGCGGGCACTTGGACTATGTAGGTTACCTAGCGGGCACTTGGACTACCTAGGTTACCTAGCAGGCACTTTGACCCTCTAGGTTAACTAACGGGCACTTGGAATCTGTAGGGTAACTAGCGGGCACTTGGACTGTCTAGGTTACCTAACGGGCACTTGGATTATCTAGGTTAACGAACGGGCACTTGGACTATGTAGGTAACCGAGCCGCCATTTGGACTATCTAGGTTAGCTAAAAAGCACTTGGACTATCTAGGTTCCCTAGCGGGCACTTGTACTATCTAGGTTACCTAGCTGGCACTTGGACTATGTAGGTCAACAAGAGGGCCCTTGGACTATCTAGGTTAGCTAACGGGCACTTGGACTATGTATGTTCCAGAGCGGGCACTTGGATTATGTAGGTTGCCTAGCGGACATTTGGACTATGTAGGTTTCCCTGCGGGCATTTTGACTATGTAGGTTACCTAGCGGGCACTTGGACTATTTAGGTTCCCTAACGGGCACTGGACTATGTTGGTTCCCTAGCGGTCACGTGGACTATGTCGGCTCCCTAGAAGGCACTTGGACTATGTAGGTTAACTAGCGGGCACTTGGACTATACAGGTTACCAAGCGGGCACTTGGACTATGTAGGTTACCCAATGGGCACTTGGACTATCTAGGTTAACGAACGGACACTTGGACTATGTAGGTTAGCTATCAGGCACTTGGACTATCTAGGTTACCTAGCGGACACTTGGACGATTTAGGTTAACTAGCGGGCACTTGGACTATCTAGGTTAAGTAGCAGGCCCTTGTACTATCTAGGTTTACTAGCGGGCACTTGGACTATCTAGGTTAACTAACAGGCACTTGGACTATGTAGTTTCCCTAGCGGGCATTTGGATTATTTAGGTTACCTAGTGGGCACTTGGACTATGTAGGTTATCTAGCGGGCACTTGGACTACGTAGGTTAACTAGAAGGCACTTGGACTATCAAGGTTACCTAGCGGGCTCTTGGACTATGTAGGTTACCAGCGGGCACTTGGACTATCGAGGTTAACGAACGTGCACTTGGAATATGTAGGTAACCTAGCGGGCACTTGGACTGTCTAGGTTACCTAGCGGGCACTTGGACTATCTAGGTTAACGAACGGGCACTTGGACTATGTAGGTTAACTAGCAGACACTTTGACTATCTAGGTTAGCTAACGGGCAATTGGACTATCTAGGTTAACTAACGGGCACTTGGACTATGTAGGTTGCCTAGCGAGCACTTGGACTATGTAGGTTCCCTAGCGGGCACTTGGACTATGTAGGTTCCCTATCGGGTACTTGGACTGTCTAGGTTAACTAGGGGGCAATTGGACTGTCTAGGTTACCTAGTTCGCACTTGGACTATGTACGTTCCCTAGCGGGCACTTGGGCTATCTACGTTACCTAGCGGGCACTTGGACAATGTAAGTTAAGGAACGGGCACTTGGATTATGTAGGTTAACTAGCGGACACTTGGACTATCTAGGTTAGCTAACGGGCAATTGGACTATCAAGGTTACCTAACGGGCACTTGGACTATGTAGGTTACCTAGTGGGCACTTGGATTATCTAGGTTACCTAGCAGGCACTTTGACTCTCTAGGTTAACTAACGGGCAATTGGACTATGTAGGTTGCGTAGCGAGCACTTGGACTATGTAGGTTCCCTAGCGGGCGCTTCGACTATATAGGTTCCCTAGCGTGTACTTGGACTGTCTAGGTTAACTAGCGGGCTATTGGACTGTCTAGGTTACCTAGTGGGCACTTGGACTATGTAGTTTACCTAGCAGGCACTTGGACTATGTAGGTTAACTAGCGGGCACTTGGACTATCTAGGTTACCTAGCGGGCACTTGGACTATGTACGTTTCCTAGGAGGCACTTGGGCTATCTACGTTACCTAGCGGGCACTTGGACTATGTAGGTTAACGAACGGGCACTTGGACTATGTAGGTAACCTAGTGGTCACTTGGACTGTCTAGGTTACCTAGCGGGCACTTGGAATATGTAGGTTAACTAGCGGGCACTTGGACTATCTTGGTTAACTAGCGGGCACTTGGCCTATCTAGGTTAACTAGCGGGCACTTGGACTATGTAGGTTCCCTAGCGGGCATTTGGACTATATAGGTTACCTAGCGGGCACTTGGATTATGTAGGTTACCTAGCGGGCACATGGACTATGTAGGTTAACTAGCGGGCACTTGGACTATGTAGGTTAAATAGCGCGCATTTGTACTATATAGGTTAACTAGAGGGCACTTGGATTATGTAGGTTACCTAGCGGGCACTTGGACTATGTAGGTTAAGTAGCGGGCACTTGGATTATCTAGGTTAACTAACAGGCACTTGGACTATGTATGTTCCAGTGCGGACAATTGGACTCTGTAGGTTCTCTAGCGGGCACTTGGACTATCTAGGTTCCCTAAAGGGCACTTGGACTATGTAGGTTAACTAGCGGACAATTGGATGATCTAGGTTAACTAGCGGGTACATGGGCTATCTAGGTTAACTAGGGGTTCCTTGGACTACGTAGGTTAACTAGCGGACACTTGCACTATGTAGGTTACCTAGCGGGCACTTGGACTATGTAGGTTAAATAGCGGGCACTTGTACTCTCTAGATTACCTAGCGGGCACTTGGACTATGTACCTTCCCTAGCGGGCACTTGGACTATCTATGTTACCTAGCGGGCACTCGGATTATGTAGGTTACCTAGCGGACACTTGCACTATGTAGGTTACCTAGCGGGCACTTGGACTATGTAGGGTAACTAAGGGTACTTGGACAATCTAGGTTAACTAGCGGGCACTTGGACTATCTAGGTTACCTAGCAGGCACTTGGATTATGAAGGATCCCTAGCGGGCAATTGGACTATCTAGGTTACCTAGCGGGCACTTGGACTATGTAGGTTCCCTATCGGGTACTTGGACTGTCAAGGTTAACTAGGGGGCAATTGGACTGTCTAGGTTACCTAGTGCGCACATGGACTATGTACGTTCCCTAGCGGGCACTTGGGCTATCTACATTACCTAGCGGGCACTTGGACAATGTAAGTTAAGGAACGGGCACTTGGATTATGTAGGTAAACTAGCGGACACTTGGACTATCTAGGTTAGCTAACGGGCAATTGGACTATCAAGGTTACCTAACGGGCACTTGGACTATGTAGGTTACCTAGCTGGCACTTGGACTATCTAGGTTACCTAGCAGGCACTTTGACTCTCTAGGTTAACTAACGGGCAATTGGACTATGTAGGTTGCGTAGCGAGCACTTGGACTATGTAGGTTCCCTAGCGGGCGCTTGGACTATATAGGTTCCCTAGAGTGTACTTGGACTGTCTAGGTTAACTAGCGGGCTATTGGACTGTCTAGGTTACCTAGTGGGCACTTGGACTATGTAGTTTACCTAGCAGGCACTTGGACTATGTAGGTTAACTAGCGGGCACTTGGACTATCTAGGTTACCTAGCGGGCACTTGGACTATGTACGTTCCCTAGGAGGCACTTAGGCTATCTACGTTACCTAGCGGGCACTTGGACTATGTAGGTTAACGAACGGGCACTTGGATTATCTAGGTTAACTAAAAGGCACTTGGACTATGTATGCTCCAGTGCGGACAATTGGACTATGTAGGTTCCCTAGCGGGCACTTGGACTATCTAGGTTCCCTAAAGGGCACTTGGACTATGTAGGTTAACTAGCGGACAATTGGATGATCTAGGTTAACTAGCGGGTACATGGGCTATCTAGGTTAACTAGGGGTTCCTTGGACTACGTAGGTTAACTAGCGGACACGTGCACTATGTAGGTTACCTAGCGGGCACTTGGACTATCTAGGTTAACTAGCAGGCCCTTTGACTATCTAGGTTACCTAGCAGGCACGTGGACTATGTAGGTTAACTAGCGGGCACTTGTACTCTCTAGGTTACCTAGCGGGCACTTGGACTATGTACCTTCCCTAGCGGGCACTTGGACTATCTATGTTACCTAGCGGGCACTCGGACTATGTAGGTTACCTAGCGGACACTTGCACTATGTAGGTTACCTAGCGGGCATTTGGACTATGTAGGTTAACTAAGGGCACTTGGACAATCTAGGTTAACTAGCGGGCACTTGGACTATCTAGGTTACCTAGCAGGCACTTGGATTATGAAGGATCCCTAGCGGGCAATTGGACTATCTAGGTTACCTAGCTGGCACTTGGACTATATAGGTTAACTAGCGGACACTTGCACGATCTAGGTTAACTAGCGGGCCCTTGCACTATGTAGGTTAACTAGCGGGCCCATGGATTATGTAGGTTTACTAGGGGGCACTTGGAATATCTAGGTTAACTAGCGGGTACTTACACTATCTAAGTTACCTAGCGGGCACTTGGACTATGTACGTTCCCTAGCGGGCACTTGGACTATGTACGTTCCCTAGCGGGCACTTGTACTATCTATGTTAACTATCGGGCACTTGGAATATGTAGGTTAACTAGCGGACACTTGCACTATGTAGGTTACCTAGCAGGCACTTGGACTATCTAGGTTAACAAGCGGACACTTGCACGATCTAGGTTAACTAGCGGGCACTTGACTATGTAGGTTCCCAGCGGGCATTTGGACTATATAGATAACCTAGCGGGCACTTAGACTTTGTAGGTTACTTAGCGGGCACTTGGACTATATAGGTTACCTAGCTGGCACTTGAACTATCTACGTTGCCTAGCATGTTCTTGGAGTATGTTGGTTACCTAGCGGGCTGTTGGACTATCTAGGTTACCTAGCGGGCACATGGACTATCTAGGTTAACTAATGGGCACTTGGACTATGTAGGTTCCCTAGCGGGCCCTTGGACTATGTAAGTTCCCTAGCGGGCACTTGGACTATGTGGGTTAACTAGAGGGCATTTGGACTATGTAGGTTACCTAGCGGGCACTTGGACTATGTAGTTTCCCTATCGGGCACTTGGAGAATGTAGGTTAACTAGGGGGCACTAAGACTATGTAGGTTACCTAGCGGGCCCTTGGACTATCTAGGTTACCTAGCGGGCATTTGGATTATGTAGGCTCCCTAGCGGGCATTTGGACTATATAGATTCCTTAGCGGGCACTTAGACTTTGTAGGTTACCTAGCGGGCACTTGGACTATCTAGGTTACCTAGCTGGCACTTGAACTATCTACGTTACCTAGCGGGTACTTGGGGTATGTAGGTTACCTACCGGGCTGTTGGACTATGTAGGTTACCTAGCGGGCACTTGGACTATCTAGGTTACCTAGCGGGCACTTTGACTATGTAGGTTAACTAGCGGACACTTGCACTATGCAGGTTACCTAGCGGGCACTTGGACTATGTAGGTTAACTAGCAGGCCCTTGGAGTATCTAGGTTACCTAGCAGGCACTTGGATTATGTAGGTTAACTAGCGGGCACTTGCACTCTCTAGGTTACCTAGGGGGCACTTGGACTATGTACCTTCCCTAGCGGGCACTTGGACTATCTACGTTAACTAGCGGCACTTGGACTATGTAGGTTACCTAGCAGACACTTGCACTATGTAGGTTACCTAGCGGGCACTTGATTATGTAGGTTAACTAGAGGACACTTGGACGATCTAAGTTAACTAGGGGGCACTTGGACGATGTAGGTTTACTAACGGGCACTTGGATTATCAAAGTTAACAATCGAGCCCTTGGACTATGTAGGTTAACTAGTGGGCCCTTGGACTATCTAGGTTACCTAGATAGCACTTGGAGTATATAGGTTCCCTAGCGGGCACTTGGACTATCTAGGTTAACGAATGGGCACTTGCACTGTCTAGGTTACATAGCGGGCACTTGGACTTCTAGGTTAACGAACGGGCACGTGGACGATGTATGTAGCCTAGCAGGCACTTGGACTATCTAGGTTAGGTAACGGGCACTTGGACTATCTAGGTTACCTAGCGGGAACGTGGACAATGTAGGTTACCTAGCAGGCACTTGGACTATCTAGGTTACCTAACGGGCACTTTCACTATCTAGGTTACCTAGCGGGCACTTGGACTATGTAGGTTAAATAGCGGGCACTTGGACTATCTAGGTTAGGTAACGGGCACTTGGACTATCTAGGTTACCTAGCGGGAACGTGGACAATGTAGGTTACCTAGCAGGCACTTGGACTATCTAGGTTACCTAACGGGCACTTTCACTATCTAGGTTACCTAGCGGGCACTTGGACTATGTAGGTTAAATAGCGGGCACTTGGACTATCTAGGTTACCTAAAGGGCACTCGGATTATGTAGGTTAATTAGCGGACACTTGCACTATGTAGGTTACCTAGCGGGCACTTGGACTATGTAGGTTAACTAAGGGCACTTGGACAATCTAGGTTAACTAGCGGGCACTTGGACTATCTAGGTTACCTAGCAGGCACTTGGATTATGAAGGATCCCTAGCGGGCAATTGGACTATCTAGGTTACCTAGCGGGCACTTGGACTATGTAGGTTCCCTATCGGGTACTTGGACTGTCAAGGTTAACTAGGGGGCAATTGGACTGTCTAGGTTACCTAGTGCGCACATGGACTATGTACGTTCCCTAGCGGGCACTTGGGCTATCTACATTACCTAGCGGGCACTTGGACAATGTAAGTTAAGGAACGGGCACTTGGATTATGTAGGTTAACTAGCGGACACTTGGACTATCTAGGTTAGCTAACGGGCAATTGGACTATCAAGGTTACCTAACGGGCACTTGGACTATGTAGGTTACCTAGCTGGCACTTGGACTATCTAGGTTACCTAGCAGGCACTTTGACTCTCTAGGTTAACTAACGGGCAATTGGACTATGTAGGTTGCGTAGCGAGCACTTGGACTATGTAGGTTCCCTAGCGGGCGCTTGGACTATATAGGTTCCCTAGAGTGTACTTGGACTGTCTAGGTTAACTAGCGGGCTATTGGACTGTCTAGGTTACCTAGTGGGCACTTGGACTATGTAGTTTACCTAGCAGGCACTTGGACTATGTAGGTTAACTAGCGGGCACTTGGACTATCTAGGTTACCTAGCGGGCACTTGGACTATGTACGTTCCCTAGGAGGCACTTAGGCTATCTACGTTACCTAGCGGGCACTTGGACTATGTAGGTTAACGAACGGGCACTTGGATTATCTAGGTTAACTAACAGGCACTTGGACTATGTATGTTCCAGTGCGGACAATTGGACTATGTAGGTTCCCTAGCGGGCACTTGGACTATCTAGGTTCCCTAAAGGGCACTTGGACTATGTAGGTTAACTAGCGGACAATTGGATGATCTAGGTTAACTAGCGGGTACATGGGCTATCTAGGTTAACTAGGGGTTCCTTGGACTACGTAGGTTAACTAGCGGACACGTGCACTATGTAGGTTACCTAGCGGGCACTTGGACTATCTAGGTTAACTAGCAGGCCCTTTGACTATCTAGGTTACCTAGCAGGCACGTGGACTATGTAGGTTAACTAGCGGGCACTTGTACTCTCTAGGTTACCTAGCGGGCACTTGGACTATGTACCTTCCCTAGCGGGCACTTGGACTATCTATGTTACCTAGCGGGCACTCGGACTATGTAGGTTACCTAGCGGACACTTGCACTATGTAGGTTACCTAGCGGGCATTTGGACTATGTAGGTTAACTAAGGGCACTTGGACAATCTAGGTTAACTAGCGGGCACTTGGACTATCTAGGTTACCTAGCAGGCACTTGGATTATGAAGGATCCCTAGCGGGCAATTGGACTATCTAGGTTACCTAGCTGGCACTTGGACTATATAGGTTAACTAGCGGACACTTGCACGATCTAGGTTAACTAGCGGGCCCTTGCACTATGTAGGTTAACTAGCGGGCCCATGGATTATGTAGGTTTACTAGGGGGCACTTGGAATATCTAGGTTAACTAGCGGGTACTTACACTATCTAAGTTACCTAGCGGGCACTTGGACTATGTACGTTCCCTAGCGGGCACTTGGACTATGTACGTTCCCTAGCGGGCACTTGTACTATCTATGTTAACTATCGGGCACTTGGAATATGTAGGTTAACTAGCGGACACTTGCACTATGTAGGTTACCTAGCAGGCACTTGGACTATCTAGGTTAACAAGCGGACACTTGCACGATCTAGGTTAACTAGCGGGCACTTGACTATGTAGGTTCCCAGCGGGCATTTGGACTATATAGATAACCTAGCGGGCACTTAGACTTTGTAGGTTACTTAGCGAGCACTTGGACTATATAGGTTACCTAGCTGGCACTTGAACTATCTACGTTGCCTAGCATGTTCTTGGAGTATGTTGGTTACCTAGCGGGCTGTTGGACTATCTAGGTTACCTAGCGGGCACATGGACTATCTAGGTTAACTAATGGGCACTTGGACTATGTAGGTTCCCTAGCGGGCCCTTGGACTATGTAAGTTCCCTAGCGGGCACTTGGACTATGTGGGTTAACTAGAGGGCATTTGGACTATGTAGGTTACCTAGCGGGCACTTGGACTATGTAGTTTCCCTATCGGGCACTTGGAGAATGTAGGTTAACTAGGGGGCACTAAGACTATGTAGGTTACCTAGCGGGCCCTTGGACTATCTAGGTTACCTAGCGGGCATTTGGATTATGTAGGCTCCCTAGCGGGCATTTGGACTATATAGATTCCTTAGCGGGCACTTAGACTTTGTAGGTTACCTAGCGGGCACTTGGACTATCTAGGTTACCTAGCTGGCACTTGAACTATCTACGTTACCTAGCGGGTACTTGGGGTATGTAGGTTACCTACCGGGCTGTTGGACTATGTAGGTTACCTAGCGGGCACTTGGACTATCTAGGTTACCTAGCGGGCACTTTGACTATGTAGGTTAACTAGCGGACACTTGCACTATGCAGGTTACCTAGCGGGCACTTGGACTATGTAGGTTAACTAGCAGGCCCTTGGAGTATCTAGGTTACCTAGCAGGCACTTGGATTATGTAGGTTAACTAGCGGGCACTTGCACTCTCTAGGTTACCTAGGGGGCACTTGGACTATGTACCTTCCCTAGCGGGCACTTGGACTATCTACGTTAACTAGCGGCACTTGGACTATGTAGGTTACCTAGCAGACACTTGCACTATGTAGGTTACCTAGCGGGCACTTGATTATGTAGGTTAACTAGAGGACACTTGGACGATCTAAGTTAACTAGGGGGCACTTGGACGATGTAGGTTTACTAACGGGCACTTGGATTATCAAAGTTAACAATCGAGCCCTTGGACTATGTAGGTTAACTAGTGGGCCCTTGGACTATCTAGGTTACCTAGATAGCACTTGGAGTATATAGGTTCCCTAGCGGGCACTTGGACTATCTAGGTTAACGAATGGGCACTTGCACTGTCTAGGTTACATAGCGGGCACTTGGACTTCTAGGTTAACGAACGGGCACGTGGACGATGTATGTAGCCTAGCAGGCACTTGGACTATCTAGGTTAGGTAACGGGCACTTGGACTATCTAGGTTACCTAGCGGGAACGTGGACAATGTAGGTTACCTAGCAGGCACTTGGACTATCTAGGTTACCTAACGGGCACTTTCACTATCTAGGTTACCTAGCGGGCACTTGGACTATGTAGGTTAAATAGCGGGCACTTGGACTATCTAGGTTAGGTAACGGGCACTTGGACTATCTAGGTTACCTAGCGGGAACGTGGACAATGTAGGTTACCTAGCAGGCACTTGGACTATCTAGGTTACCTAACGGGCACTTTCACTATCTAGGTTACCTAGCGGGCACTTGGACTATGTAGGTTAAATAGCGGGCACTTGGACTATCTAGGTTACCTAAAGGGCACTTGGACTATGTAGGTTAATTAGCGGGCATTTGGACTATGTAGGTTACCTAGCGGGCACTTGGACTGTCTAGGTTACCTTGCGGGCACTTGAATTATCTAGGTTAACGAATGGGCACTTGGACTATGTAGGTTACCTAGCCGCCACTTGGACTATCTAGGTTAGCTAACAGGCACTTGGATTATCTAGGTTCCCTAGCGGGCACTTGTACTATCTAGGTTATCTAGCTGGCACTTGGACAATGTAGGTCAACTATCGGGCCCTTGGACTATCTAGGTTAGCTAACGGGCACTTGGAGTTTGTATGTTCCAGAGCGGGCACTTGGATTATGTAGGTTGCCTAGCGGGCATTTGACTATGTAGGTTTCCTTGCTGGCATTTGGACTCTGTAGGTTACCTAGCGGGCACTTGGACTATGTAGTTTCCCTAATGGGCACTTGGACTATGTAGGTTCCCTAGCGGTCACATGGACTATGTAGGCTCCCTAGAAGACACTTGGACTATGTAGGTTAACTAGCGGGCACTTGGACTATCCAGGTTACCAAGCGGGCACTTGGACTATGTAGGTTACCCAATGGGCACTTGGACTATCTAGGTTAACGAACGTGCACTTGGACTATGTAGGTTACTTATCAGGCAATTGGACTATCTAGGTTACCTAGCGGACACTTGGACGATTTAGGTTAACTAGCGGGCACTTGGACTATCTAGGTTAAGTAGCAGGCCCTTGGACTATCTAGGTTTACTAGCGGGCACTTGGACTATCTAGGTTAACTAACGGGCACTTGGACTATGTAGTTTACCTAGCGGGCATTTGGATTATTTAGGTTACCTAGTGGGCACTTGGACTATGTAGGTTATCTAGCGGGCACTTGGACTACATAGGTTAACTAGAAGGCACTTGGACTATCAAGGTTACCTAGCGGGCTCTTGGACTATGTAGGTTACCAGCGGCCACTTGGACTATCTAGGTTAACGAACGTGCACTTGGACTATGTAGGTAACCTAGCGGGCACTTGGACTGTCTTGGTTACCTAGCGGACATTTGGACTATCTAGGTTACCTAGTGGGCACTTGGACTATGTAGGTTAACTAGCGGACACTTCGACTATCTAGGTTATCTAACGGGCAATTTGACTATCTAGGTTACCTAGCGGGCACTTGGACTATGGAGGTTCCCTACGGGCACTTGGACTATTTAGGTTACCTAGCAGGCACTTTGACTATCTAGGTTAACTAACGGGCACTTGGACTGTGTAGGTTGCCTAGCGAGCACTTGGACTACGTAGGTTCCCTAGCGCGCACTTAGACTATATATGTTCCCTATCGGGTACATGGACTGTCTAGGTTAACTAGCGGGCAATTGGACTGTCTAGGTTACCTAGTGGGCACTTGGAGTATGTACGTTCCCTAGCGGGCACTTAGGCTATCTACGTTCCCTAGCGGGCACTTGGACTATGTAGGTTAACGAACGGGCACTTGGATTATGAAGTTTACCTAGCAGGTACTTGGACTATGTAGGTTAACTAGCAGGCACTTGGACTATCTAGGTTACCTACGGGCACTTGGACTATGTAGGTTAACTAACGGGCACTTGGACTATGTAGGTAACCTAGTGGTCACTTGGACTGTCTAGGTTACCTAGCAGGAACTTGGACTATGTAGGTTAACTAGCGGGCACTTGTACTATCTAGGTTAACTAGCAGGCCTTTGGACTATGTAAGTTAACTAGAGGGCACTTTGATGATCCTGGTTAACTAGTGGGCACTTGGACTCTCTAGGTTAACTAGCGCGCGCTTGGACTATGTAGGTTCCCTAGCGGACATTTGGACTATATAGGTTACCTAGAGGGCACTTGGACTATGTAGGTTAACGAACGGCCACTTGGACTATGTAGGTTAACGAACGGGCACTTGGATTATGAAGTTTACCTAGCAGGTACTTGGACTATGTAGGTTAACTAGCAGGCAGTTGGACTATCTAGGTTACCTACGGGCACTTGGACTATGTACCTTCCCTAGCGGGCACTTGGGCTATCTACGTTACCTACCGGGCACTTGGACTATGTAGGTTAACTAACGGGCACTTGGACTATGTAGGTAACCTAGTGGTCACTTGGACTGTCTAGGTTACCTAGCAGGAACTTGGACTATGTAGGTTAACTAGCGGGCACTTGTACTATCTAGGTTAACTAGCAGGCCTTTGGACTATGTAAGTTAACTAGAGGGCACTTTGATGATCCTGGTTAACTAGTGGGCACTTGGACTCTCTAGGTTAACTAGCGCGCGCTTGGACTATGTAGGTTCCCTAGCGGACATTTGGACTATATAGGTTACCTAGAGGGCACTTGGACTATGTAGGTTACCTAGCGGGCACTTGGAATATCTAGGTTAACTAGCGGGCACTTGGATTATCTAGGTTAACTAACGGGCACTTGGACAATGTATGTTCCAGAGCGGGCAATTGGACTATGTAGGTTCCCTAGCGGGCACTTGGACAATCTAGGTTCCCTAAAGGGCACTTGGACTATGTAGGTTAACTAGCAGACAATTGGACGATCTAGGTTAACTAGCGGACACTTGCACTATGTAGGTTACCTAGCAGGCTCTTGGACTATCTAGGTTACCTAGCGGGCACTTTGACTATGTAGGTTAACTAGCGGACACTTGCACTATGCAGGTTACCTAGCGGGCACTTGGACTATGTAGGTTAACTACCAGGCCCTTGGACTATCTAGGTTACCTAGCAGGCACTTGGATTATGTAGGTTAACTAGCGGGCACTTGCACTCTCTAGGTTACCTAGGGGGCACTTGGACTATGTACCTTCCCTAGCGGGCACTTGGACTATCTACGTTAACTAGCGGCACTTGGACTATGTAGGTTACCTGGCAGACACTTGCACTATGTAGGTTACCTAGCGGGCACTTGACTATGTAGGTTAACTAGAGGACACTTGGACGAACTAGGTTAACTAGGGGGCACTTGGACGATCTAGGTTTACTAACGGGCACTTGGATTATCAAAGTTAACAATCGAGCCCTTGGACTATGTAGGTTAACTAGTGGGCCCTTGGACTATCTAGGTTACCTAGATAGCACTTGGAGTATATAGGTTCCCTAGCGGGCACTTGGACTATCTAGGTTAACGAATGGGCACTTCACTCTCTAGGTTACATAGCGGGCACTTGGACTTCTAGGTTAACGAACGGGCACTTGGACTATGTATGTAGCCTAGTGGGCACTTGGACTATCTAGGTTAGGTAACGGGCACTTGGACTATCTAGGTTACCTAGCGGGAACGTGGACAATGTAGGTTACCTAGCAGGCACTTGGACTATCTAGGTTACCTAACGGGCACTTTCACTATCTAGGTTACCTAGCGGGCAATTGGACTATGTAGGTTAAATAGCGGGCACTTGGACTATCTAGGTTAGGTAACGGGCACTTGGACTATCTAGGTTACCTAGCGGGAACGTGGAAAATGTAGGTTACCAGGTAGGCACTTGGACTATCTAGGTTACCTAACGGGCACTTTCACTATCTAGGTTACCTAGCGGGCACTTGGACTATGTAGGTTAAATAGCGGGCACTTGGACTATCTAGGTTACCTAAAGGGCACTTGGACTATGTAGGTTAACTAGCGGGCATTTGGACTATATAGGTTACCTAGCGGGCACTTGGACTGTCTAGGTTACCTTGCGGGCACTTGAATTATTTAGGTTAACGAACGGGCACTTGGACTATGTAGGTTACCTAGCCGCCCCTTGGACTATGTAGGTTAACTAGTGGGCACTTGGACTATCTAGGTTACCTAAGGGCACTTGAAATATGTACGTTCCCTAGCGGGCACTTGGGCTATCTACGTTACCTAGCGGGCACTTGGACTATGTAGGTTAACTAGCGGGCACTTGGACTATGTAGGTAACCTAGCGGTCACTTGGACAGTCTAGGTTACCTAGCGGGCACTTGGATTATCTAGGTTAACGAACGGGCACTTGGACTATGTAGGTTACCTAGCCGCCACTTGGACTATCTAGGGTAGCTAACAGGCACTTGGATTATCTAGGTTCCCTAGCGGGGACTTGTACTATCTAGGTTACCTAGCTGGCACTTGGACTTTGTAGGTCAACTATCGGGCCCTTGGACTATCTAGGTTAGCTAACGGGCACTTGGACTTTGTATGTTCCAGAGCGGGCACTTGGATTATGTAGGTTGCCTAGCAGGCATTTAGACTATGTAGGTTTCCTTGCGGGCACTTGGACTATGTAGTTTCCCTAACGGGCACTTGGACTATGTAGGTTCCCTAGCGGTCACGTGGACTATGTAGGCTCCCTAGAAGACACTTGGACTATGTAGGTTAACTAGCGGGCACTTGGACTATCCAGGTTACCAAGCGGGCACTTGGATTATGTAGGTTACCCAATGGGCACTTGGACTATCTAGGTTAACGAACGGACACTTGGACTATGTAGGTTAGTTATCAGGTACTTGGACTATCTAGGTTACCTAGCGGACACTTGGACGATTTAGGTTAACTAGCGGGCACTTGGACTATCTAGGTTAAGTAGCAGGCCCTTGGACTATCTAGGTTTACTAGCGGGCACTTGGACTATCTAGGTTAACTAACGGGCACTTGGACTATGTAGTTTCCCTAGCGGGCATTTGAATTATTTAGGTTACCTAGTGGGCACTTGGACTATGTAGGTTATCTAGCGGGCACTTGGACTACGTAGGTTAACTAGAAGGCACTTGGATTATCAAGGTTACCTAGCGGGCTCTTGGACTATGTAGGTTACCAGCGGGCACTTGGACTATCTAGGTTAACGAACGTGCACTTGGACTATGTAGGTAACCTAGTGGGCACTTGTACTGTCTATGTTACCTAGCGGACATTTGGATTATCTAGGTTACCTAGTGGGCACTTGTACTATGTAGGTTAACTAGCGGACACTTCGACTAATTAGGTTATCTAACGGGCAATTGGACTATCTAGGTTACCTAGCGGGGACTTGGACTATGGAGGTTCCCTAGCGGGCACTTGGACTATTTAGGTTACCTAGCAGGCACTTTGACTATCTAGCTTAACTAACGGGCACTTGGACTATGTAGGTTGCCTAGCGAGCACTTGGACTACGTAGGTTCCCTAGCGGGCACTTAGACTATGTAGGTTCCCTATCGGGTACTTGGACTGTCTAGGTTAACTAGCGGGCAATTAGACTGTCTAGGTTACATAGTGGGCACTTGGACTATGTATGTTCCCCAGCGGGCACTTGGGCTATGTAGGTTAATGAACGGGCACTTGGACTATGTAGGTTAATGAACGGGCACTTGGACTATGTAGTGTACCTAGCAGGCACCAGGACTATGTACGTTCCCTAGCGGGCACTTGTGCTATCTACGTTACCTAGCGGGCACTTGGACTATGTAGGTTAACGAACGGGCACTTGGACTATGTAGGTAACCTAGTGGTCACTTGGACAGTCTAGGTTACCTAGCGGGAACTTGGACTATGTAGGTTAACAAGCGGGCACTTGGACTATCTAGGTTAACTAGCGGGCCCTTGGTCTATGTAGGTTAACTAGCAGGCCTTTGGACTATGTAAGTTAACTAGAGGGCACTTTGATGATTCTGGTTAACTCCCGGGCACTTGGACTATCTAGGTTAACTAGCGGGTACTTGGACTATCTAGGTTAACTAGCGCGCGCTTGGACTATGTAGGTTCCCTAGCGGGCATTTGGAGTATATAGGTTACCTAGCGGGCACTTGGACTATGTAGGTTACCTAGCGGGCACTTGGACTATCAAGGTTAACTAGCGGGCACTTGGATTATCTAGGTTTACTAACGGGAACTTGGACTATGTATGTTCCAGAGTGAGCAATTGGACTATGTAGGTTCCCTAGCGGGCACTTGGACTATCTAGGTTCCGTAAAGGGCACTTGGACTATCTAGGTTATCGAACTGGCACTTGCACTATCTTGGTTACCTAGGGGGCACTTGGACTATGTAGGTTAACTAGCGGACAATTGGATGATCTAGGTTAACTAGCGGACACTTGCACTATGTGGGTTACCTAGCGGGCACTTGGACTATCTAGGTTAACTAGCGGGCACTTTGACAATGTAGGTTAACTAGCGGACACTTCGACTATCTAGGTTATCTAACGGGCAATTGGACTATCTAGGTTACCTAGCGGGCACTTGGACTATGGAGGTTCCCTAGCGGGCACTTGGACTATTTAGGTTACCTAGCAGGCACTTTGACTATCTAGGTTAACTAATGGGCACTTGGACTATGTAGGTTGCCTAGCGAGCACTTGGACTACGTAGGTTCCCTAGCGGGCACTTAGACTATGTAGGTTCCCTGTCGGGTACTTGGAATGCCTAGGTTAACTAGCGGGCAATTGGACTGTCTAGGTTACCTAGTGGGCACTTGGACTATGTATGTTCCCTAGCGGGCATTGGGCTATGTAGGTTAACGAACAGGCACTTGGACTATGTAGGTTAATGAACGGGCACTTGAACTATGTAGTTTACCTAGCAGGCACTTCGACTATGTAGGTTAACTAGTGGGCACTTGGACTATCTAGGTTACCTAAGGGCACTTGAACTATGTACGTTCCCTAGCGGGCACTTGGGCTATCTACGTTACCTAGCGGGCACTTGGACTATGTAGGTTAACTAGCGGGCACTTGGACTATGTACGTAACCTAGCGGTCACTTGGACAGTCTAGGTTACCTAGCGGGCACTTGGATTATCTAGGTTAACGAATGGGCACTTGGACTATGTAGGTTACCTAGCCGCCACTTGGACTATCTAGGTTAGCTAACAGGCACTTGGATTATCTAGGTTCCCTAGCGGGCACTTGTACTATCTAGGTTACCTAGCTGGCACTTGGACTATGTAGGTCAACTATCGGGCCCTTGGACTATCTAGGTTAGCTATCGGGCACTTGGACTTTGTATGTTCCAGAGCGGGCACTTGGATTATGTAGGTTGCCTAGCGGGCATTTAGACTATGTAGGTTTCCTTGCGGGCATTTGGACTCTGTAGGTTACCTAGCGGGCACTTGGACTATGTAGTTTCCCTAACGGGCACTTGGACTATGTAGGTTCGCTAGCGGTCACGTGGACTATGTAGGCTCCCTAGAAGACACTTGGACTATGTAGGTTAATTAGCGGGCACTTGGACTATCCAGGTTACAAAGCGGGCACTTGGACTATGTAGGTTACCCAATGGGCACATGGACTATCTAGGTTAACGAATGGACACTTGGACAATGTAGGTTAGTTATCAGGCACTTGGACTATCTAGGTTACCTAGCGGACACTTGGACGATTTAGGTTAACTAGCGGGCACTTGGACTATCAAGGTTACCTAGCAGGCTCTTGGACTATGTAGGTTACCAGCGGGCACTTGGACTATCTAGGTTAACGAACGTGCACTTGGACTATGTAGGTAACCTAGCGGGCACTTGGACTGTCTAGGTTACCTAGCGGACATTTGGACTATCTAGGTTACCTAGTGGGCACTTGGACTATGTAGGTTAACTAGCGGACACTTCGACTAATTAGGTTATCTAACGGGCAATTGGACTATCTAGGTTACCTAGCGGGGACTTGGACTATGGAGGTTCCCTAGCGGGCACTTGGACTATGTAGGTTACCTAACAGGCACTTTGACTATCTAGGTTAACTAACGGGCACTTGGACTATGTAGGTTGCCTAGCGAGCACTTGGACTATGTAGGTTCCCTAGCGGGCACTTAAACTATGTAGGTTCCCTATCGGGTACTTGGACTGTCTAGGTTAACTAGCGGGCAATTAGACTGTCTAGGTTATATAGTGGGCACTTGGATTATGCATGTTCCCTAGCGGGCACTTGGGCTATGTAGGTTAACGAACGGGCACTTGGATTATGTAGGTTAATGAACGGGCACTTGGACTATGTAGTTTACCTAGCAGGCACTTGGACTATGTACGTTCCCTAGCGGGCACTTGGGCTATCTACGTTACCTAGCGGGCACTTGGACTATGTAGGTTAACGAACGGGCACTTGGACTATGTAGGTAACCTAGTGGTCACTTGGACAGTCTAGGTTACCTAGCGGGAACTTGGACTATGTAGGTTAACTAGCGGGCACTTGGACTATCTAGGTTAACTAGCGGGCCCTTGGTCTATGTAGGTTAACTAGCAGGCCTTTGGACTATGTAAGTTAACTAGAGAGCACTTTGATGATTCTGGTTAACTACCGGGCACTTGGACTATCTAGGTTAACTAGCGGGCACTTGGACTATCTAGGTTAACTAGCGCGCGCTTGGACTATGTAGGTTCCCTAGCGGGCATTTGGACTATATAGGTTACCTAGCGGGCACTTGGACTATGTAGGTTACCTAGCGGGCACTTGGACTATCAAGGTTAACTAGCGGGCACTTGGATTATCTAGGTTTACTAACGGGAACTTGGACTATGTATGTTCCTGAGCGAGCAATTGGACTATGTAGGTTCCCTAGCGGGCACTTGGACTATCTAGGTTCCGTAAAGGGCACTTGGACTATCTAGGTTATCGAACTGGCACTTGCACTATCTAGGTTACCTAGCGGGCACTTGGACCATGTAGGTTAACTAGCGGACAATTGGACGATCTAGGTTAACTAGCGGACACTTGCACTATGTGGGTTACATAGCGGGCACTTGGACTATCTAGGTCAACTAGCGGGCACTTTGACAATGTAGGTTAACTAGCGAACACTTCGACTATCTAGGTTATCTAACGGGCAATTGGACTATCTAGGTTACCTAGCGGGCACTTGGACTATGGAGGTTCCCTAGCGGGCACTTGGACTATTTAGGTTACCTAGCAGGCACTTTGACTATCTAGGTTAACTAACGGGCACTTGGACTACGTAGGTTGCCTAGCGAGCACTTGGACTACGTAGGCACCCTAGCGGGCACTTAGAGTATGTAGGTTCCCTATCGGGTACTTGGACTGTCTAGGTTAACTAGCGGGCAATTGGACTGTCTAGGTTACCTAGTGGGCACTTGGACTATGTATGTTCCCTAGCGGGCATGGGGCTATGTAGGTTAACGAACAGGCACTTGGACTATGTAGGTTAATGAACGGGCACTTGGACTATGTAGTTTACCTAGCAGGCACTTGGACTATGTAGGTTAACTAGTGGGCACTTGGACTATCTAGGTTACCTAAGGGCACTTGAACTATGTACGTTCCCTAGCGGGCACTTGGGCTATCTACGTTACCTAGCGGGCACTTGGACTATGTAGGTCAACTAGCGGGCACTTGGACTATGTAGGTAACCTAGCGGTCACTTGGACAGTCTAGGTTACCTAGAGGGCACTTGGATTATCTAGGTTAACGAACGAGCACTTGGACTATGTAGGTTACCTAGCCGTCACTTGGACTATCTAGGTTAGCTAACAGGCACTTGGATTATCTAGGTTCCCTAGCGGGCACTTGTACTATCTAGGTTACCTAGCTGGCACTTGGACTATGTAGGTCAACTATCGGGCCCTTGGACTATCTAGGTTAGCTAACGGGCACTTGGACTTTGTATGTTCCAGAGCGGGCACTTGGATTATGTAGGTTGCCTAGCGGACATTTAGACTATGTAGGTTTCCTTGCGGGCATTTGGACTCTGTAGGTTACCTAGCGGGCACTTGGACTATGTAGTTTCCCTAACGGGCACTTGGACTATGTAGGTTCGCTAGCGGTCTCCTGGACTATGTAGGCTCCCTAGAAGACACTTGGACTATGTAGGTTAACTAGCGGGCACTTGGACTATCCAGGTTACCAAGCGGGCACTTGGACTATGTAGGTTACAGAATGGGCACTTGGACTATCTAGGTTAACGAACGGACACTTGGACTATGTAGGTTAGTTATCAGGCACTTGGACTATCTAGGTTACCTAGCGGACACTTGGACAATTTAGGTTAACTAGCGGGCACTTGGACTATCTAGGTTAAGTAGCAGGCCCTTGGACTATCTAGGTTTACTAGCGGGCACTTGGACTATCTAGGTTAACTAACGGGCACTTGGACTATGTAGTTTCCCTAGCGGGCATTTGAATTATTTAGGTTACCTAGTGGGCACTTGGACAATGTAGGTTATCTAGCGGGCACTTGGACTACGTAGGTTAACTAGAAGGCACTTGGACTATCAAGGTTACCTAGCGGGCTCTTGGACTATGTAGGTTACCAGCGGGCACTTGGACTATCTAGGTTAACGAACGTGCACTTGGACTATGTAGGTAACCTAGCGGGCACTTGGACTGTCTAGGTTACCTAGCGGACATTTGGAGTATCTAGGTTACCTAGTGGGCACTTGGACTATCTAGGTTAACTAGCGGGCACTTGGACTATCAAGGTTAACTAGCGGGCACTTGGATTATCTAGCTTTACTAACGGGAACTTGGACTATGTATGTTCCAGAGCGAGCAATTGGACTATGTAGGTTCCCTAGCGGGCATTTGGACTATATAGGTTACCTAGCGGGCACTTGGACTATGTAGGTTACCTAGCGGGCACTTGGACTATCAAGGTTAACTAGCGGGCACTTGGATTATCTAGCTTTACTAACGGGAACTTGGACTATGTATGTTCCAGAGCGAGCAATTGGACTATGTAGGTTCCCTAGCGGGCACTTGGACTATCTAGGTTCGGTAAAGGGCACTTGGACTATCTAGGTTATCGAACTGGCACTTGCACTATCTAGGTTACCTAGCGGGCACTTGGACTATGTAGGTTAATTAGCGGAGAATTGGACGATCTAGGTTAACTAGCGGACACTTGGACAATGTACCTTCCCTAGCGGGCACTTGGACTATCTATGTTAACTAGCGGCCACTTGGACTATGTAGGTTACCTAGCAGACACTTGCACTATATAGGTTACCTAGCGGGCACTTGGACAATGTAGGTTAACTAGAGGACACTTGGACGATCTATGTTAACTAGCGGGCACTTGGACGATCTAGGTTAACTAACTGGCACTTGGACTATCAAAGTTAACAAGCGAGCCCTTGGACTATGTAGGTTAACTAGCGGGCCCTTGGACTATCTAGGTTACCTAGATAGCACTTGGATTATATAGGTTCCCTAGCGGGCACTTGGACTTCTACTTTAACTAACGGGCACTTGGACTATGTATGTTGCCTAGCGGGCACTTGGACTATCTAGGTTAGGTAACGGGCACTTGGACTATCTAGGATACCTAGGGGGAACTTGGACAATGTAGGTTACCTAGCAGGCACTTGAACTATCTAGGTTACCTAACGGGCACTTTCACTATCTAGGTTACCTAGCGGGCACTTGGACTATCTAGGTTAACGAACGGGCACTTGGAAAATGTAGGTAACCTAGCGGGCACTTGGTCTGTCTAGGTTATATAGCGGGCACTTTGACTATCTAGGTTAACTAGCAGACCTTCGACTATGTAGGTTAACTAGCGGTCCGGTGGACTATGTATGTTAACTAGCGGGAACTTGGACTATCTAGGTAACCTAGCAGGCACTTGGACTATGTACATACCCTAGCACGCACTTGGATTATCTAGGTTACCTAGCGGGCACTTGGACTATGTACGTCCCCTAGTGGGCACTTGGACTATCTAGGTTAACTAACGGGCACGAGGACTATCTAGGTTATCTAGCGGACACTTGGACTATCTAGGTTACCTAGCAGGCACTTGGATTATGAAGGATGCCTAGCGGGCACTTGGACTATCTAGGTTACCTAGCAGGCACTTGGATTATGAAGGATCACTACCGGGTACTTGTACTATCTAGGTTAACTAGCGGGCCCTTGCACTATGTAGGTTAACTTGCGGGCCCATGGATTATGTAGGTTTACTAGCAGGCACTTGGACTATCTAGGTTAACTAGCGGGCACTTGGACTATGTTGTTTACCTAGCGGGCATTTGGACTATTTAAGTTACCAAGCGGGAACTTGGACTATGTAGGTTACCTAGCGGGCACTTGGACTATCTAGGTTACCTAGCAGGCACTTTGACTATCTAGGTTAACTAACGGGCACTTGGACTATGTAGGGTAACTAGAAGACACTTGGACTATCTAGTTTCCCTATCGGGCACTAGGATTATGTAGGTTGCCTAGCGGGCACTTGGATTATGTAGGTTAACTAGCGGGCACTTGGACTGTCTAGGTTACCTAGCGGGCACTTAAATTATCTAGGTTAACGAATGGGCAATTGGACTATGCAGGTTACCTAGCCGCCACTTGGACTATCTAGGTTAGTCGGGGGCACTTGTACTATCTCGGTTACCTAGCTGGCACCTGGACTATGTAGGTCAACTAGCGGGCCCTTGGACTACCTAGGTTAGCTAACGTGAACTTAGATTATGTAAGTTAACTAGGGGGCACTTGGAATATGTAGGTTAACTAGCGGACACTTGCACTATGTAGGTTAACTAGCGGGCCCATGGACTATGTAGGTTTTCTAGTGGGCCCTGGGACTATCTAGGTTCCCTAAAGGGCACTTGGACTATCAGGTTACCGAACGGGCACTTGGACTATCTAGGTTACCTAGCGGGCACTTGGACTATGTAGGCTAACTAGGGGGCCCTTGGACGATCTAGGTTACCTAGCAGGCACTTTGACTATCTAGGTTAACTAACGGGCACTTGGAATATGTAGGTTGCCTAGCGGGCCCTTGGATTATGTAGGTTCCCTATCAGGCACTTGGACTATGTAGGTTAACTAGCGGGCACTTGGACTTTCTAGGTTACCTAGCGGGCAATTGGACTATGTAGGTTAACTAGCGGACAATTGGACGATCTAGGTTAACTAGCGGACACTTGTAATATGTAGGTTACCTAGCGGGCACTTGGACTATCTAGGTTAACTAGCGGGCACTTGGACGATTTAGGTAAACTAGCGGGCACTTGGACTATCTAGGTTAAGTAGCAGGCCCTTGGACTATCTAGGTTTACTAGCGGGCACTTGGACTATCTAGGTTAACTAACGGGCACTTGGACTATGTAGTTTGCCTAGCGGGCATTTGAATTATTTAGGTTACCTAGTGGGCACTTGGACAATGTAGGTTATCTAGCGGGCACTTGGACTACATAGGTTAACTAGAAGGCACTTGGACTATCAAGGTTACCTAGCGGGCTCTTGGACTATGTAGGTTACCAGTGGGCACTTGGACTATCTAGGTTAACGAACGTGCACTTGGACTATGTAGGTAACCTAGCGGGCACTTCGACTGTCTAGGTTACCTAGCGGACATTTGGACTATCTTGGTTACCTAGTGGGCACTTGGACTATCTAGGTTAACTAGCGGGCACTTGGACTATCTAGGTTAACTAGCGCGCGCTTGGACTATGTAGGTGCCCTAGCGGGCATTTGGACTATATAGGTTACCTAGCGGGCACTTGGACTATGTAGGTTACCTAGCGGGCACTTGGACTATCAAGGTTAACTAGCGGGCACTTGGATTATCTAGCTTTACTAACGGGAACTTGGACTATGTATGTTCCAGAGCGAGCAATTGGACTATGTAGGTTCCCTAGCGGGCACTTGGACTATCTAGGTTCCGTAAAGGGCACTTGGACTATCTAGGTTATCGAACTGGCACTTGCACTATCTAGGTTACCTAGCGGGCAATTGGACTATGTAGGTTAACTAGCGGACAATTGGACGATCTAGGTTAACTGGCGGACACTTGCACTATGTGGGTTACCTAGCGGGCACTTGGACTATCTAGGTTAACTAGCGGGCACTTTGACAATGTAGGTTAACTAGCGTACACTTGCACTATGTAGGTTACGTAGAGGGCACTTGGACTATATAGGTTAACTAGCAGGCCCTTGGACTATCTAGGTTACCTAGCAGGCACTTGGACTATGTAGGTTAACTAGCAGGCACTTGCACTCTCTAGGTTACCTAGCGGGCACTTGGACAATGTACCTTCCCTAGCGGGCACTTGGACTATCTATGTTAACTAGCGGGCACTTGGACTATGTAGGTTACCTAGCAGACACTTGCACTATATAGGTTACCTAGCGGGCACTTGGACAATGTAGTTTAACTAGAGGACACTTGGACGATCTATGTTAACTAGCGGGCACTTGGACGATCTAGGTTAACTAACTGGCACTTGGACTATCAAAGTTAACAAGCGAGCCCTTGGACTATGTAGGTTAACTAGCCGGCCCTTGGACTATCTAGGTTACCTAGATAGCACTTGGATTATATAGGTTCCCTAGCGGGCACTTGGACTTCTACTTTAACTAACGGGCACTTGGACTATGTATGTTGCCTAGCGGGCACTTGGACTATCTAGGTTAGGTAACGGGCACTTAGACTATCTAGGATACCTAGGGGGAACTTGGACAATGTAGGTTACCTAGCAGGCACTTGAACTATCTAGGTTACCTAACGGGCACTTTCACTATCTAGGTTACCTAGCGGGCACTTGGACTATCTAGGTTAACGAACGGGCACTTGGAAAATGTAGGTAACCTAGCGTGCACTTGGACTGTCTAGGTTATATAGCGGGCACTTTGACTATCTAGGTTAACTAGCAGACCTTCGACTATGTAGGTTAACTAGCGGTCCGGTGGACTATGTAGGTTAACTAGCGGGAACTTGGACTATCTAGGTAACCTAGCAGGCACTTGGACTATGTACATACCCTAGCACGCACTTGGATTATCTAGGTTACCTAGCGGGCACTTGGACTATGTACGTCCCCTAGTGGGCACTTGGACTATCTAGGTTAACTAACGGGCACGAGGACTATCTAGGTTAACTAGCGGGCACTTGGACTATCTAGGTTACCTAGCAGGCACTTGGATTATGAAGGATCCCTAGCGGGCACTTGGACTATCTAGGTTACCTAGCAGGCACTTGGATTATGAAGGATCACTACCGGGTACTTGTACTATCTAGGTTAACTAGCGGGCCCTTGCACTATGTAGGTTAACTTGCGGGCCCATGGATTATGTAGGTTTACTAGCAGGCACTTGGACTATCTAGGTTAACTAGCGGGCACTTGGACTATGTTGTTTACCTAGCGGGCATTTGGACTATTTAAGTTACCAAGCGGGAACTTGGACTATGTAGGTTACCTAGCGGGTACTTGGACTATCTAGGTTACCTAGCAGGCACTTTGACTATCTAGGTTAACTAACGGGCACTTGGACTATGTAGGGTAACTAGAGGACACTTGGACTATCTAGTTTCCCTATCGGGCACTAGGACTATGTAGGTTGCCTAGTGGGCACTTGGACTATGTAGGTTCCCTAGCGGGCACTTGGATTATGTAGGTTAACTAGCGGGCACTTGGACTGTCTAGGTTACCTAGCGGGCACTTGGATTATCTAGGTTAACGAATGGTCAATTGGACTATGTAGGTTACCTAGCCGCCACTTGGACTATCTAGGTTAGTCGGGGGCACTTGTACTATGTAGGTTACCTAGCTGGCACCTGGACTATGTAGGTCAACTAGCGGGCCCTTGGACTACCTAGGTTAGCTAACGTGAACTTAGATTATGTAAGTTAACTAGGGGGCACTTGGAATATGTAGGTTAACTAGCGGACACTTGCACTATGTAGGTTAACTAGCGGGCCCATGGACTATGTAGGTTTTCTAGCGGGCCCTTGGACTATCTAGGTTCCCTAAAGGGCACTTGGACTATCAGGTTACCGAACGGGCACTTGGACTATCTAGGTTACCTAGCGGGCACTTGGACTATGTAGGCTAACTAGGGGGCCCTTGGACGATCTAGGTTACCTAGCAGGCACTTTGACTATCTAGGTTAACTAACGGGCACTTGGACTATGTAGGTTGCCTAGCGGGCCCTTGGATTATGTAGGTTCCCTATCAGGCACTTGGACTTGTAGGTTAACTAGCGGGCACTTGGACTGTCTAGGTTACCTAGCGGGCAATTGGACTATGTAGGTTAACTAGCGGACAATTGGACGATCTAGGTTAACAAGCGGACACTTGTAATATGTAGGTTACCTAGCGGGCACTTGGACTATCTAGGTTAACTAGCGGGCACTTGGACTATCTAGGTTAACTAGCGTGCACTTGGACTATCTAGGTTACCTAGCAGGCACTTTGACTATCTAGGTTAACTAACGGGCACTTGGACTATGTAGGTTCCCTAGCGGGCCCTTGGATTATGTAGGTTCCCTATCGGGCACTTGGACTATGTAGGTTAACTAGCGGGCACTTGGACTGTCTAGGTTACCTAGCGGGCAATTTGACTATGTAGGTTAACTAGCGGACAATTGGACGATCTAGGTTAACTAGCGGACACTTGTACTATGTAGGTTACCTAGGGGGCACTTGGACTATCTAGGTTAACTAGCGGGCAGTTTGACTATGTAGGTTAACTAGCGGACACTTGCACTATGTAGGTTACCTAGCGGGAACTTGGACTATGTAGGTTAACTAGCAGACCCTTGGACTATCTAGGTTACCTAGCAGGCACATGGACTATGTAGGGTAACTAGCGGGCACTTGCACTCTCTAGGTTACCTAGCGGGCACATGGACTATGTACCTTCCCTAGCGGGCACTTGTACTATGTAGGTTAACTAGCGGGCCCATGGATTATGTAGGTTTACTAACAGGCACTTGGACTATCTAGGTTAAGTAGCAGGCACTTGGACTATGTAGTTTCCCTAGCGGGCATTTGGACTATTTAGGTTACCATCGGGAACTTGGACTATGTAGGTTACCTAGCGGGCACTTGGACTATGTACGTCCCCTAGTGGGCACTTGGACTATCTAGGTTAACTAATTGGCACTTGGAATATGTAGATTGCCTAGTGGGCACTTGGACTATGTAGGTTCCCTATCGGGCACTTGGACTATGTAGGTTAACTAGCGGGCACTTGGACTGTCTAGGTAACCTAGCAGGCACTTGGACTATCTAGGTTAATGAACGGGCACTTGGACTATGTAGGTTAACTAGCGCGCACTTGGACTATCTAGGTTACCTAGCGGGCACTTGGACTATCTAGGTTAACTAACGGGCACTTGGACTATGTAGGTTGCCTAGAGGGCCCTTGGATTATGTCGGTTCCCTATCGGGCACTTGGACTATGTAGGTTAACTAGCGGGCACTTGGACTGTCTAGGTTACCTAGCCGGCAATTGGACTATGTAGGTTAACTAGCGGACAATTGGACGATCTAGGTTAACTAGCGGACACTTGTACTATGTAGGTTACCTAGCGGGCACTTGGACTATCTAGGTTAACTAGCGGGCACTTGGACTATCTAGGTTAACTAGCGTGCACTTGGACTATCTAGGTTACCTAGCAGGCACTTTGACTATCTAGGTTAACTAACGGGCACTTGGACTATGTAGGTTGCCTAGCGAGCCCTTGGATTATGTAGGTTCCCTATCGGGCACTTGGACTATGTAGGTTAACTAGCGGGCAATTGGACTGTCTAGGTTACCTAGCGGGCAATTGGACTATGTAGGTTAACTAGTGGACAATTGGACGATCTAGGTTAACTAGCGGACACTTGTGCTATGTAGGTTACCTAGCGGGCACTTGGACTATCTAGGTTAACTAGCGGGCACTTCGACTATGTAGGTTAACTAGCGGACACTTGCACTATGTAGGTTACCTAGCAGGCACTTGGACTATGTAGGTTAACTAGCAGACCCTTGGACTATCTAGGTTACCTAGCAGGCACTTGGACTATGTAGGTTAACTTGCGGGCACTTGCATTCTCTAGGTTACCTAGCGGGCACATGGACTATGTACCTTCCCTAGCGGGCACTTGGACTATGTAGGTTAACTAGCGGGCCCATGGATTATGTTGGTTTACTAACAGGCACTTGGACTATCTAGGTTAACTAGCAGGCACTTGGACTATGTAGTTTCCCTAGCGGGCATTTGGACTATTTAGGTTACCTTCGGGAACTTGGACTATGTAGGTTACCTAGCGGGCACTTGGACTATGTACGTCCCCTTGTGTGCACTTGGACTATCTAGGTTAACTAACTGGCACTTGGACTATGTAGGTTGCCTAGCGGGCACTTGGACTATGTAGGTTCCCTATCGGGCACTTGGACTATGTAGGTTAACTAGTGGGCACTTGGACTGTCTAGGTAACCTAGCAGGCACTTGGACTATCTAGGTTAATGAACGGGCACTTGGACTATGTAGGTAACCTAGCGGGCACTTGGACTGTCTAGGTTACCTAGCGGGCACTTTGACTATCTAGGTTAACGAACGGGCACTTGGACTATGCAGGGTACCTAGCGGGCATCTGGACTATGTAGGATCCCTATCGGACATTTGGACTACTTAGGTTAACTAGCGGGCACTTGGACGATCTAGGTTAACTAGCGGGCACTTGGACTATCTAGGTCAACTAGCGGGCCCATGTACTATGTAGGTTAACTAGCGGGCCCTTAGACTATGTAGGTTAACTAGCGCGCACTTGGACTATCTAGGTTACCTAGCGGGCACTTGGACTATGTACGTCCCCTAGTGGGCATTTGGACTATCTAGGCTAACTAACGGGCACTTGGACTATGTATTTTCCCTAGCGGGCATTTGGATTATATAGGTTACCTAGTGGGCACTTGGACTATGTAGGTTACCTAGCGGGCACTTGGACTATGTAGGTTAACTAGAAAGCACTTGGACTATCAAGGTTAACTAGCGGGCCCTTGGACAATGTAGGTTACCAGCGGGCACTTGGACTTTTTAGGTTAACGAACGTGCACTTGGACTATGTAGGTAACCTAGCAGACACTTGGACTGTCTAGGTTACCTAGCGGGCACTTGGCCTATCTATATTAATTAACGGGCACTTGGACTATGTAGGTTAACTAGGGGACACTTCGACTATCTAGGTTAGCTAACGGGCATTTGGACTATCTAGGTTACCTAGCGGGCACTTGGACTATGTAGGTTCCCTAGCGGGCACTTGGACTATTTAAGTTACCTAGGAGGCACTTGGACTATCTAGGTTAACTAGCGGGCACTTGTACTATCTAGATTAACTAGCGGGCCCTTGGACTATCTAGGTTTACTAGCGGGCACTTGGACTATCTAGGTTAACTAGCGGGCACTTGGACTATGTAGGTTAACTAGAAGGCACTTGGACTATATAGGTTAACTAGCGGGCACTTGGACTATCTAGGTTAACTAGCGGGCACTTGGACTATGTAGTTTCCCTAGCGGCCATTTGGATTATTTAGGTTACCTAGTGGTCACTTGGACTATGTAGGTTACCTAGCGGGCACTTGGACTATGTAGGTTAACTAGAAGGCACTTGGACTATCAAGGTTACCTAGCGGGCCCTTGGACTATGTAGGTTACCAGCGGGCACTTGGACTATCTAGGTTAACGAACGTGCACTTGGACTATGTAGGTAACCTAGCGGGCACTTGGACTGTCTAGGTTACCTAGCGGGCACTTGGCCTATCGAGGTTAACGAACGGGCACTTGGACTATGTAGATTACCAGCGGGCACTTGGACTATGTAGGATCCCTATCGGACATTTGGACTACTTAGGTTACCTAGCGGGCACTTGGACTATCTAGGTTAACGAACGGGCACTTGGACTATGTAGGGTAACTAGCGGACACTTCGACTATGTAGGTTAGCTAACGGGCAATTGGACTATCTAGGTTACCTAGCGGGCACTTGGACTATGTAGGTTCCCTAGCAGGCACTTGGATTATTTAGGTTACCTAGCAGGCACTTTGACTATCTAGGTTAACTAACGGGCACTTGGACTATGTAGGTTCCCTAGCGAGCACTTGGACTATGTAGGTTCCCAGCGGGCACTTGGACTATGTAGGTTCCCTATCGGGTACTTGGACTGTGTAGGTTAACTAGCGGGCAATTGGGCTGTCTAGGTTACCTAGTGGGCACTTGGACTATGTAGTTTACCTAGCAGGCACTTGGACTATGTAGGTTAACTAGCGGGCACTTGGACTATCTAGGTTACCCAGCGGGCACTTGGACTATGTAGGTAATATAATGGTCACTTGGACTGTCTAGGTTACCAAGCGGGGACTTGGATTATGTAGGTTAACTAGCGGGCACTTGGACTATGTAGGATGCCTATCAGGCATTTGTACTACTTAGGTTAACTAGCGGGCACTTTGACTATCTAGGTTAACTAGCGGGAACTTGGACTATCTAGGTCAACTAGCGGGCCCTTGTACTATGTAGGTTAACTAGCGGGCACTTGGACTATCTAGGCTAACTAGTGGACCTTGGACTATGTAGGTTAACTAGCGGCCACTTGGAATTTGTACGTCCCCTAGTGGGCACTTGGACTATCTAGGTTAACTAATGGGAACTAGGACTATCTAGGTTAACTAGCGGGCACTTGGACTATCTAGGTTTACTAAAGGGAACTAGTACTATCTAGGTTAACTATCGGGCACTTGGACTATCTAGGTTACCTAGCAGGCACTTGGATTATGAAGGATCCCTAGCGGGCACTTGGACTATCTAGGTTACCTAGCGGACACGTGGACTATGTAGGTTAACTAGCGGACACTTGCACGATCTAGGTTAACTAGCGGGCCCTTGCACTATGTAGGTTAACTAGCTGGCCCATGGATTATGTAGGTTTACTAGCAGGCACTTGGAGTATCTAGGTTAACTAGCGGGCACTTGGACTATGTAGTTTCCCTAGCGGGCATTTGGACTATTAAGTTTACCAAGCGGGAACTTGGACTATGTAGGTTACCTAGCGGGCACTTGGACTGTCTAGGTTACCTAGCGGGCACTTTGACTATCTAGGTTAACGAACGGGCACTTGGACTATGCAGGGTACCTAGCGGGCATCTGGACTATGTAGGATCCCTATCGGACATTTGGACTACTTAGGTTAACTAGCGGGCACTTGGACGATCTAGGTTAACTAGCGGGCACTTGGACTATCTAGGTCAACTAGCGGGCCCATGTACTATGTAGGTTAACTAGCGGGCCCTTAGACTATGTAGGTTAACTAGCGCGCACTTGGACTATCTAGGTTACCTAGCGGGCACTTGGACTATGTACGTCCCCTAGTGGGCATTTGGACTATCTAGGCTAACTAACGGGCACTTGGACTATGTATTTTCCCTAGCGGGCATTTGGATTATATAGGTTACCTAGTGGGCACTTGGACTATGTAGGTTACCTAGCGGGCACTTGGACTATGTAGGTTAACTAGAAAGCACTTGGACTATCAAGGTTAACTAGCGGGCCCTTGGACAATGTAGGTTACCAGCGGGCACTTGGACTTTTTAGGTTAACGAACGTGCACTTGGACTATGTAGGTAACCTAGCAGACACTTGGACTGTCTAGGTTACCTAGCGGGCACTTGGCCTATCTATATTAATTAACGGGCACTTGGACTATGTAGGTTAACTAGGGGACACTTCGACTATCTAGGTTAGCTAACGGGCATTTGGACTATCTAGGTTACCTAGCGGGCACTTGGACTATGTAGGTTCCCTAGCGGGCACTTGGACTATTTAAGTTACCTAGGAGGCACTTGGACTATCTAGGTTAACTAGCGGGCACTTGTACTATCTAGATTAACTAGCGGGCCCTTGGACTATCTAGGTTTACTAGCGGGCACTTGGACTATCTAGGTTAACTAGCGGGCACTTGGACTATGTAGGTTAACTAGAAGGCACTTGGACTATATAGGTTAACTAGCGGGCACTTGGACTATCTAGGTTAACTAGCGGGCACTTGGACTATGTAGTTTCCCTAGCGGCCATTTGGATTATTTAGGTTACCTAGTGGTCACTTGGACTATGTAGGTTACCTAGCGGGCACTTGGACTATGTAGGTTAACTAGAAGGCACTTGGACTATCAAGGTTACCTAGCGGGCCCTTGGACTATGTAGGTTACCAGCGGGCACTTGGACTATCTAGGTTAACGAACGTGCACTTGGACTATGTAGGTAACCTAGCGGGCACTTGGACTGTCTAGGTTACCTAGCGGGCACTTGGCCTATCGAGGTTAACGAACGGGCACTTGGACTATGTAGATTACCAGCGGGCACTTGGACTATGTAGGATCCCTATCGGACATTTGGACTACTTAGGTTACCTAGCGGGCACTTGGACTATCTAGGTTAACGAACGGGCACTTGGACTATGTAGGGTAACTAGCGGACACTTCGACTATGTAGGTTAGCTAACGGGCAATTGGACTATCTAGGTTACCTAGCGGGCACTTGGACTATGTAGGTTCCCTAGCAGGCACTTGGATTATTTAGGTTACCTAGCAGGCACTTTGACTATCTAGGTTAACTAACGGGCACTTGGACTATGTAGGTTCCCTAGCGAGCACTTGGACTATGTAGGTTCCCAGCGGGCACTTGGACTATGTAGGTTCCCTATCGGGTACTTGGACTGTGTAGGTTAACTAGCGGGCAATTGGGCTGTCTAGGTTACCTAGTGGGCACTTGGACTATGTAGTTTACCTAGCAGGCACTTGGACTATGTAGGTTAACTAGCGGGCACTTGGACTATCTAGGTTACCCAGCGGGCACTTGGACTATGTAGGTAATATAATGGTCACTTGGACTGTCTAGGTTACCAAGCGGGGACTTGGATTATGTAGGTTAACTAGCGGGCACTTGGACTATGTAGGATGCCTATCAGGCATTTGTACTACTTAGGTTAACTAGCGGGCACTTTGACTATCTAGGTTAACTAGCGGGAACTTGGACTATCTAGGTCAACTAGCGGGCCCTTGTACTATGTAGGTTAACTAGCGGGCACTTGGACTATCTAGGCTAACTAGTGGACCTTGGACTATGTAGGTTAACTAGCGGCCACTTGGAATTTGTACGTCCCCTAGTGGGCACTTGGACTATCTAGGTTAACTAATGGGAACTAGGACTATCTAGGTTAACTAGCGGGCACTTGGACTATCTAGGTTTACTAAAGGGAACTAGTACTATCTAGGTTAACTATCGGGCACTTGGACTATCTAGGTTACCTAGCAGGCACTTGGATTATGAAGGATCCCTAGCGGGCACTTGGACTATCTAGGTTACCTAGCGGACACGTGGACTATGTAGGTTAACTAGCGGACACTTGCACGATCTAGGTTAACTAGCGGGCCCTTGCACTATGTAGGTTAACTAGCTGGCCCATGGATTATGTAGGTTTACTAGCAGGCACTTGGAGTATCTAGGTTAACTAGCGGGCACTTGGACTATGTAGTTTCCCTAGCGGGCATTTGGACTATTAAGTTTACCAAGCGGGAACTTGGACTATGTAGGTTACCTAGCGGGCACTTGGACTATCTAGGTTAACTAGCAGGCACTTTGACTATCTAGGTTAACTAACGGGCACTTGGACTATGTAGGTTGCATAGCGGGCACATGGACTGTGTAGGTTCCCTAGCGGGCACTTGGATTATGTAAGTTCCCTATCGGGCACTTGGATTATGTAGGTTCCCTATCGGGCACTTGGACTATGTAGGTTAACTAGCGGGCACTTTGACTATGTAGGATCCCTATCAGACATTGGTACTACTTAGGTTAACTAGCGGGAAATTTGACTATGTAGGTTAAATAGCGGGCACTTGGACTATCTAAGTTTCCTAGCAGGCACATGGACTATGTACGTCCCCTAGTGGGCAATTGGACTATCTAGGTTAACTAACGGGCACTAGGACTATCTAGGTTAACTAGCGAGCACTTGGACTCTCTAGGTTACCTAGCAGGCACTTGGATTATGAAGGATCCCTAGCGGGCACTTGGACAATCTAGGTTAACTAGCGGGCACTTGGACAATCTAGGTTAACTAGCGGGCACTTGGACTATCAAAGTTAACAAGTGAGCCCTTGGACTACGTAGGTTAACTAGCGGGCCCTTGGATTATCTAGGTTACCTAGCAGGCACTTCGACTATATAGGTTAACGAACGGGCACTTGGAATATGCAGGTAACCTAGCGGGCACTTGGACTGTCTAGGTTACCTAGCGGGCACTTGGACTTCAAGGTTAACGAACGGGCACTTGGACTATGTAGGTTGCGTAGCGGGCACTTGGACTATCTAGGTTAACTAGCGGGCACTTGGACTATGTAGTTTCCCTAGCGGGCATTTGGATTATTTAGGTTACCTAGTGGGCACTTGGACTATGTAGGTTACCTAGCGGGCACTTGGACTACGTAGGTTAACTAAAAGGCACTTGGACTATCAAGGTTACCTTGCGGGCCCTTGGACTATGTAGGTTACCAGCGGGCACTTGGACTATCTAGGTTAATGAACGTGCACTTGGACTATGTAGGTAACCTAGCGGGCACTTGGACTGTCTAGGTTACCTAGCAGGCACTTGACCTATCTACGTTAACGAACGGGCACTTGGACTATGTAGGTTAACTAGTGGACACTTCGACTATCTAGGTTAGCTAATGGGCAATTGGACTATCTAGGTTACCTAGCGGGCACTTGGACTATGTAGGTTCCCTAGCGAGCATTTGGACTATGTAGCTTCCCTATCGGGTACTTGGACTGTCTAGGTTAACTGGGGGGTAATTGGACAGTCTAGGTTACCTAGTGGGCAGTTGGACTATGCAGTTTACCTAGGATTCACTTGGACTATGTAGGTTAACTAGCGGGCACTTGGACTATCTAGGATACCTAGCAGGCACCTGGACTATGTACGTTCCCTAGCGGGCACTTGGACTATGTAGGTAAACTAACGGGCACTTGGACTATGTAGGTAACCTAATGGTCACTTGGACTGTCTAGGTTACCTAGCGGGAACTTGGACTATGTAGGTTAACTAGCGGGCACTTGGACTATCAAGGTTAACTAGCGGGCCCTTGCTCTATGTAGGTTAACTAGCAGGCCTTTGGACTATGTAAGTTAACTAGAGGGCACTTTGATGATCCTGGTTAACTAGCGGGCACTTGGACTATCTAGGTTAACTAGCGGGCACTTGGACTATCTAGGTTAACTAGCGGGGACTTGGACTATGTAGGTTCCCTAGCGGGCACTTTGACTATGTAAGTTCCCTAGCGGGCACTTGGACTATATAGGTTAACTAGCGGGCCCTTGGACTAAGTAGGTTAACTAGCGTGCACTTGGACGATCTAGGTTAACTAGCGGGTACTTGGACTATGTAGGTTAACTAGCGGGCCTTTGGACTATGTAGATTATCTAGCGGCACTTTGACTATCTAGGTTAACTAGCGGGCCCTTGGACTATGTAGATTCCCTGGCGGGCAGTTGGATTCTGTATGTTCCCTTCGGACACTTGAACTATGTAGGTTCCCTTGCAGGCACTTGGACTATGTAGGTTCCAGAGCGGGCCCTTGGACTATGTCAGTTAAATACTGGGCACTTGGATTATGTAGGTTAACCAGCGGGCCCTTGGACTATCTTGGTTACCTAGCGGGCACTTGGACTATGTACGTTCCCTAGCGGGCACTTGGCCATATATGTTAACTAGTGGGTACTTGGACTATCTATGTTAACTACCGGGCACTTGGACTATGTAGGTTAAATAGGGGACACTTGCACTATGTAGGTTACCTAGCGGCACTTGGACTATGTAGGTTAACTAGCGTGCATTTTGACTATGTAGGTTAACTAGAGGACACTTGGACGATCTAGGTTAACTAGTGGGCCCTTGGACTAGATAGGTTAATGAACGGGCATTTGGACTATGTAGGTTACCTAGCAGACACTTGGATTGTCTAGGTTACCTAGCGGGCACTTGGCTATCTAGGTTAACGAACGGGCACTTGGACTATCTACGTTGCCTAGCGGGCATTTGGACTATGTAAGTTTCCTAGCGGGCACTTGGACTATCTAGGTTTCCTAGCGGGCACTTGGACTATGTAGGTTAACTAGAGGACACTTGGACAATCTAGGTTAACTAGCGGGCACATGGAATATCTAGGTTAACTAGCGGGCCCTAGGACTATGTAGGTTAACTAGAGGGCACTTGGACTATCTAGGTTAACTAGCGGGCACTTGGACTATCTAGGTTACCTAGGGGGAACCTGTACTATGTAGGTTAACTAGTGGGCACTTGGACTATCTAGGTTACCTAGCAGGCACTTGGAGTATGTACGTTCCCTAGCGGGCACTTGGACTATCTACGTTACCTAGCGGGCACTTGGACTATGTACGTTACCTAGCGGGCACTTGGACTATGTACGTTTCCTAGCGGGTACTTGGACTAGATAGGTTCCCTAACGGGCACTTGGTCTATCTAGGTTAACTAGCGAGCACTTGGGCTATCTAGGTTAACTAGCGGGCATATGGACTATTAGGGCCCCTAGCGGGCATTTGGACTATATTGGTTCCCTAGCGGGCACTTGTACTATGTAGGTTAACTAGCAGACTTGGACAATCTAGGTTAACTAGCGGGGAGTTGGACTATGTAGGTTAACTAGCGGGCCCTTGAACTATGTAGATTAACTAGCGGCACTTGGACTATCTACGTTAACTAGCGGGCCCTTGGACTATGTAGATTCCCTAGCGGGCACTTGGACTATCTAGGTTAACTAGCGGGCACTTGGACTATGTAGTTTCCCTAGCGGGCATTTGGATTATTTAGTTTACCTAGTGGGCACTTGGACTATGTAGGTTACCTAGCGGGCACTTGGACTATCTAGGTTACCTAGCGGGCATTTGGACTATGTACGTCCCCTAGCGGGCACTTGGACTATCTAGGTTAACTAGAGGGCCCTTGGACAATGTAGGTTAACTAGCGGGCACTTGGACTCTCTAGATTAACTAGCGGGCCCTTGGACTATCTAGGTTTACTAGCGCGCACTTGGACTATCTAGGTTAACTAGCGGGCACTTGGACTATGTAGTTTCCCTAGCGGGCATTTGGATAATTTAGGTTACCTAGTGGGCACTTGGACTATGTAGGTTACCTAGCGGGCACTTGGACTATTTAAGTTAACTAGAAGGCACTTGGACTATCAAGGTTAACTAGCGGGCACTTGGACTATGTAGGTTAACTACTGTGCACTTGCACTATCTAGGTTACCTAGCGGGCACTTGGACCATGTATGTTCCCTAGCGGGCACTTGGACTATCTATGTTAACTAGAGGGCACTTGGAATATGTAGGTTAACTAGGGGACACTTGCACTATGTAGGTTACCTAGCGGCAGTTGGACTATCTAGGTTAACTAGCGGGCACTTGGACTATCTGGGTTAACTAGCGTGCACTTGGACTATGTAGGTTCCTTAGCGGGCACTAGGATTATCTAGTTTACCTAGCGGGCACTTGGACTATGTAGGTTAACTAGCGGGCCATTGGACTATCTAGGTTACATAGCTGGAACTTGGACTTTATAGGTTACCTTGCGGGCACTTGGACTATGTAGGTTAACCAAAGACACTTGGACGATCTAGGTTAAATAGTGGACCCTTGGACTATGTAGGTTAACGAACGGGCATTTGGACTATGTAACTTACCTAGCAGGCAATTGGACTCTCTAGGTTACCTAGTGGGCACTTGGACTATCTAGGTTAACAAACGGGCACTTGGACTATCTAGGTTAACTAGCGGGCACTTGGACTATGTAGGTTACCAAGCGGGCACTTGCACTATCTAGGTTACCTTGCGGGTACTTGGACTATGTAGGTTAATTAGCGGGCACTTGGACTATCTAGGTTACCGAACGGGCATTTGGACTATGTAGGTTACCTAGCGGGCACTTCGACTTCTAGGTTAACGAATGGGCACTTGGACTATATATGTTGCATAGCGGGTAATTGGATTATCTAGGTTAGGTAATGGGCACTTGGACTATCTATGTTACCTAACGGGAACTTGGACTATGTAGGTTACCTAGCGGGCACTTGGACCATCTAGGTTAACGAAAGGGCACTTGGACTATGTAGGTTACCTAGAGGGCACTTAGATTGTCTAGGTTAGCTAACAGGAACTTGGAATATCTAGGTTACCTAGCGGGCACTTGGATTATGTAGGTTACCTTGCGGGCACTTGTACTATCTAGGTTACCTAACGGGAACATGGACTATGTAGGTTAACTAGCGTACACTTGGACGATCTAGGTTAACTAGCGGGCACTTGGAATATCTAGGTTAACTAGCGGGCCCTTGGACTATGTAGGTTAACTAGCGGGCACTTGGACTATCTAGGTTAACTAGCAGGTTCTGGGACTATGTAGGGTAACTAGCGGGCACTTGGACTATCTAGGTTAACTAGCTGACCTTGGACTATGTAGGTTAACTATCGAGAAATTAGACTATCTAGGTTAACTAGCGGGCACTTGGACTATCTAGGTTAACAAGCGGGCACTTGCACAATGCAGGTTCCCTAGCGGGCACTTTGACTATGTAGGTTCCCTAGCGGGCACTTGGACTCTATAGGTTCCCTAAGGGCACTTGGACTATCTAGGTTCCCTAACGGGCACTTGGACTATGTAGGTTCCTCTGCGGGCACTTGGACAATGTAGGTTCCCTATCAGGCACTTGGACTATGTAGGTTAACTAGCGGGCACTTGGATGATCAAGGTTAACTAGCGGGCACTTGGACTATCTAGGTTAAGTAGCGGGCAATTGGACTATCTAGGTTAATTAGCGGGCACTTGTACAATGCAGGTTCCCTAGCGGGCACTTTGACTATGTAGGTTCCCTAGCGGGCACTTAGACTCTGTAGGTTACCTAGCGGGCACTTGGACTATCTAGGTTGCCAAGCTGGCACTTGAACTATCTATGTTACCTAGCGGGTTCTTGGAGTATGTAGGTTACCTACGGGCTGTTGGACTATCTAGGTTACCAAGCGGGCACTTGGACTATCGAGGTTAACTAACGGGCACTTGGACTATGTAAGTTCCCTAGCGGGCACTTGGACTATGTGGGTTTCCTGGTGGGCATTTGGACTATCTAGGTTACTTAACGGGCACTTGGACTATGTAGGTTCCCTAGCGGGCACTTGGATTATGTAAGTTCCCTATCGGGCACTTGGACTATGTAGGTTAACTAGAGGGCATTTGGACTATGTAGGGTACCTAGCGGGCACTTGGACTATGTAGGTTCCTTATCGGGCACTTGGAAAAATGTAGGTTATCTAGGGGGCACTAGGACTATGTAGGTTACCTAGAGGGCCCTTAGACTATCTAGGTTACCTAGCGGTCATTTGGACTATGTAGGCTCCCTAGCGGTCATTTGGATTATATAGATTACCTAGCGGGCACTTAGACTTTGTAGGTTACCTAGCGGGCACTAGGACTATCTAGGTTACCTAGCATTCACTTGAACTATCTACGTTACCTAGCGGGTACTTGGAGTATGTAGGTTACCTACCGGACTGTTGAACTATCTAGGTTACCTAGCGGGCACTTGGACTATCCAGGTTAACTAACGGGCACTTGGACTATGTAGGTTCCCTAGCGGGCCCTTGAAATATATAAGTTCCCTAGGGGGCACTTGGACTATGTGGGTTCCCTAGCGGGCATTTGGACTATCTAGGTTACCTAACGGGCACTTGGACTATGTAGGTTCCCTATCGGGCACTTGGAGAATGTAGGTTAACTAGGGGGCACTAGGAAAATGTAGGTTACCTAGCGGGCCCTTGGACTATCTAGGTTACCTAGGGGGAACCTGTACTATGTAGGTTAACTAGTGGGCACTTGGACTATCTAGGTTACCTAGCAGGCACTTGGACTATGTACGTTCCCTAGCGGGCACTTGGACTATCTACGTTACCTAGCGGGCACTTGGACTATGTACGTTACATAGCGGGCACTTGGACTATGTACGTTTCCTAGCGGGTACTTGGACTAGATATGTTCCCTAGCGGCCACTTGGTCTATCTAGGTTAACTAGCGAGCACTTGGACTATCAAGGTTAACTAGCGGGCATATGGACTATTAGGGCCCCTAGCGGGCATTTGGACTATATTGGTTACCTAGCGGGCACTTGGACTATGTAGGTTAACGAACGGGCACTTGAACTATGTAGGTAACGTAGTGGTCACTTGAAATGTCTAGGTTACCTAGCGGGCACTTGGACTATGTAGGTTAACTAGCGGGCACTTGGACTATCTAGGCTAACTAGCGGGCCCTTGGACGATGTAGGTTATCTCGCGGGCCCTTGAACGATCTAGGTTAACTAGCGGGTACTTGGACTATGTAGGTTAACTAGCGGGCCCTTGGACTATGTAGATTTCCTAGCGGGCACTTGGACTATGTATGTTCCAGAGCGGGCACTTGAACTATGTAGGTTCCCTAGCAGGCACTTGGACTATGTAGGTTCCCTATCAGGCACTTGGACTATGTAGGTTAACTAGCAGGCCCTTGGACTATGTAGATTAACTAGCAGCACCTGGAATATCTACGATAACTAGCGGGCACTTGGACAATGTAGGTTCCCTAGCGGGCACTTGGACTCTGTATGTTCCCTACGGACACTTGAACTATGTAAGTTAACTACCGGGCACTTGGACTATGTAGGTTAACTAGCGGGCCCTTGGTCTATCTAGGTTACCTAGCGGGCACTTTGACTATCTAGATTAACTAGCGGGCACTTGGACTATGTAGGTTAACTAGCGGACACTTGCACTATGTAGGTTACGTAGCGGGCACTTGGACTATGTAGGGTAACTAGAAGGCCCTTGGACTATCTAGGTTAGCTAACTGGCACTTGGATTATGTAGGTTAACTAGCGGACACTTGCACGATCTAGGTTAACTAGCGGGCTCTTACACTATGTAGGTTAACTAGCGGGCCCATTGACTATGTAGGTAAACTAGTGGGCACTTGGACGATCTAGGTTTACTAGCGGGCACTTGGATTATCTAGGTTACCTAGCGAGCACTTGGACTATGTAGGTTCCCCAGCGGGCATTTGGACTATATAGATAACCCAGCGGGCACTTAGACTCTGTAGGTTACCTAGCGGGCACTTGGACTGTCTAGGTTACCTAGCTGGCACTTGAACTATATATGTTACCTAGCGGGTTCTTGGAGTATGTAGGTTACCTAGCAGGCTGTTGGACTATCTAGGTTACCAAGCGGGCACTTGGACTATCTAGGTTAACTAACGGGCACTTGGACTATGTAGGTTCCCTCTCAGGCCCTTGGACTATGTAAGTCCCCTAGCGGGCACTTGGACTATGTGGTTTTCCTGGCGGGCATTTGGACTATCTAGGTTACTTAATGGGCACTTGGACTATGTAGGTTCCCTAGCGGGCACTTGGATTATATAGGTTCCCTATCGGGCACTTGGACTATCTAGGTTACCTAGCGGGCATTTAAATTATGTAGGGTACCTAGCGGGCACTTGGACTATGGAGGTTCCTTATCGGGCAATTGGAAAAGGTAGGTTAACTAGGGGGCACTAGGACTATGTAGGTTACCTAGAGGGCCCTTAGACTATCTAGGTTACCTAGCGGGCATTTGGACTATGTAGGCTCCCTAGCGGTCATTTGGACTATATAGATTACCTAGCGGGCACTTAGACTTTGTAGGTTACCTAGCGGGCACTAGGACTATCTAGGGTACCTAGTAGGCACTTGAACTATCTACGTTACCTAGCGGGTACTTGGAGTATGTAGGTTACCTACCGGGCTGTTGAACTATCTAGGTTACCTAGGGGCACTTGGACTATCTAGGTTAACTAAAGGGCACTTGAACTATGTGGGTTCCCTAGCGGGCATTTGGACTATCTAGGTTACCTAACGGGCACTTGGACTATGTAGGTTCCCTATCGGGCACTTGGAGAATGTAGATTAACTAGGGGGCACTAGGACAATGTAGGTTACCTAGCGGGCCCTTGGACTATCTAGGTTACCTAGGGGGAACCTGTACTATGTAGGTTAACTAGTGGGCACTTGGACTATCTAGGTTACCTAGCAGGCACTTGGACTATGTACGTTCCCTAGCGGGCACTTGGACTATCTACGTTACCTAGCGGACACTTGGACTATGTACGTTACCTAGCGGGCACTTGGACTATGTACGTTTCCTAGCGGGTACTTAGACTAGATAGGTTCCCTAGCGGGCACTTGGTCTATCTAGGTTAACTTACGAGCACTTGGACTATCTAGGTTAACTAGCGGGCATATGGACTATTAGGACCCCTAGCGGGCATTTGGACTATATTGGTTCCCTAGCAGGCACTTGTACTATGTAGGTTAACTAGCGGACTTGGACAATCTAGGTTAACTAGCTGGTAGTTGGACTATGTATGTTAACTAGCGGGCCCTTGAACTATGTAGATTAACTAGCGGCACTTGGACTATCTACGTTAACTAGCGGGCCCTTGGACTATGTAGATTCCCTAGAGGGCACTTGGACTATCTAGGTTAACTAGTGGGCACTTGGACTATGTAGTTTCCCTAGCGGGCATTTGGATTATTTAGGTTACCTAGTGGGCATTTGGACTATGTAGGTTACCTAGCGGGCACTTGGACTATCTAGGTTACCTAGCGGGCACTTGGACTATGTACGTCCCCTAGCGGGCACTTGGAGTATCTAGGTTAACTAGAGGGCCCTTGGACTATGTAGGTTAACTAGCGGGCACTTGGACTCTCTAGATTAACTGGCGGGCCCTTGGACTATCTAGGTTTACTAGCGGGCACTTGGACTATCTAGGTTAACTAGCGGGCACTTGGACTATGTAGTTTCCCTAGCGGGCATTTGGATAATTTAGGTTACTTAGTGGGCACCTGGACTATGTAGGTTACCTAGCGGGCACTTGGACTATTTAAGTTAACTAGAAGGCACTTGGATTATCAAGGTTAACTAGCGGGCACTTGGACTATGTAGGTTAACTACCGTGCACTTGCACTATCTAGGTTACCTAGCGGGCACTTGGACCATGTATGTTCCCTAGCGGGCAGTTGGACTATCTATGTTAACTAGCGGGCACTTGGAATATGTAGGTTAACTAGGGGACACTTGCACTATGTAGGTTTCCCAGCGGAACTTGGACTATCTTGGTTAACGTGCGGGCACTTGGACTATCTGGGTTAACTAGCGTGCACTTGGACTATGTAGGTTCCTTAGCGGGCACTAGGATTATCTAGTTTACCTAGCGGGCACTTGGACTATGTAGGTTAACTAGCGGGCCATTGGACTATCTAGGTTACATAGCTGGAACTTGGACTTTATAGGTTACCTTGCGGGCACTTGGACTATGTAGGTTAACCAAAGACACTTGGACGATCTAGGTTAAATAGTGGGCCCTTGGACTATGTAGGTTAACGAACGGGCATTTGGACTATGTAACTTACCTAGCAGGCAATTGGACTCTCTAGGTTACCTAGCGGGCACTTGGACTATCTAGGTTAACAAACGGGCACTTGGATTATCTAGGTTAACTAGTGGGCACTTGGACTATGTAGGTTACCTAGCGGGCACTTGCACTATCTAGGTTACCTAGCGGGTACTTGGACTATGTAGGTTAATTAGCGGGCACTTGGACTATCTAGGTTACCGAACTGGCATTTGGACTATGTAGGTTACCTAGCGGGCAGTTCGACTTCTAGGTTAACGAATGGGCACTTGGATTATATATGTTGCATAGCGGGCAATTGGATTATCTAGGTTAGGTAATGGGCACTTGGACTATATATGTTACCTAGCGGGAACTTGGACTATGTAGGTTACCTAGCGGGCAGTTGGACTATCTAGGTTAATGAAAGGGCACTGGACTATGTAGGTTAGCTAGAGGGCACTTGGATTGTCTAGGTTAGCTAACAGGAACGTGGAATATCTAGGTTACCTAGCGGGCACTTGGATTATGTAGGTTACCTTCTGGGCACTTGTACTATCTAGGTTACCTAACGGGAACATGGACTATGTAGGTTAACTAGCGTACACTTGGACGATCTAGGTTAACCAACGGGCACTTGGAATATCTAGGTTAACTAGCGGGCCCTTGGACTATGTAGGTTAACTAGCGGGCACTTGGACTATCTAGGTTAACTAGCAGGTTCTGGGACTATGTAGGTTAACTAGCGGGCACTTGGACTATCTAGGTTAACTAGCTGACCTAGGACTATGTAAGTTAACTAGCGGGCACTTGGACTATCTAGGTTAACTAGCGGGACTTGGACTATGTAGGTTCCCTAGCGTGCACTTGGACTATTTCGGTTAACTAGAGGGCCCTTGGACTATATAGATTATCTAGTGGCACTTGGACTATCTACGTTAACTAGCGGGCCCTTGGACTATGTAGATTCCCTAGCGGGCACTTGGATTCTGTATGTTCCCTACGGACACTTGAACTATGTAGGTTCCCTAGCAGGCACTTGGACTATGTAGGTTCCAGAGCGGGCACATGGACTATATAATTTAACTACCGGGCACTTGGACTATGTAGGTTAACCAGCGGGCCCTTGGACTATCTTGGTTACCTAGCCGGCACCTGGATTATGTAGGTTAACTAATGGGCACATGCACTATCTAGGTTACCTAGCGGGAACTTGGAGTATGTACGTTCCCTAGCGGGCACTTGGCTATAAATGTTAACTAGTGGGCACTTGGACTATCTATGTTAACTACCGGGCACTTGGACTATGTAGGTTAACTAGGGGACACTTGCACTATGTAGGTTACCTAGCGGCACTAGGACTATGTAGGTTAACTAGCGTGCATTTGGACTATGTAGGTTAACTAGAGGACACTTGGACGATCTAGGTTACTAGTGGGCCCTTGGACTATGTAGGTTAACGAACGGGCATTTGGAGTATGTAGGTTACCTAGCAGACACTTGGACAGTCTAGGTTACCTAGCGGGCACTTGGCTATCTAGGTTAACGAACGGGCACTTGGACTATCTAGGTTGCCTAGAGGGCATTTGGACTATGTAAGTTACCTAGCGGGCACTTGGACTATCTAGGTTACCTAGTGGTTACTTGGACTATGTAGGTTAACTAGAGGACACTTGGACTATCTTGGTTAACTAGTGGGCCCTTGGACTATGTAGGTTAACTAGCGGGCACTTGGACAATCTAGGTTAACTAGCGGGCACTTGGACTATCTAGGTTACCTAGCAGGCACTTGGACTATGTACGTTCCCTAGCGGGCACTTGGACTATGTACGTTACCTAGCGGGCACTTGGACTATGTACGTTACCTAGCGGGCACTTGGACTATGTACATTTCCTAGCGGGTACTTGGACTAGATAGGTTCCCTAGCGGGCACTTGGTCTATCTAGGTTAACTAGCGAGCACTTGGACTATCTAGGTTAACTAGCGGGCATATGGACTATTAGGGCCCCTAGCGGGCATTTGGACTATATTGGTTCCCTAGCGGGCACTTGTACTATGTAGGTTAACTAGCAGACTTGGACAATCTAGGTTAACTAGCGGGTAGTTGGACTATGTAGGTTAACTAGCGGGCCCTTGAACTATGTAGATTAACTAGCGGCACTTGGACTATCTACGTTAACTAGCGGGCCCTTGGACTATGTAGATTCCCTAGCGGGCACTTGGACTATCTAGGTTAACTAGCGGGCACTTGGACTATGTAGTTTCCCTAGCGGGCATTTGGATTATTTAGGTTACCTAGTGGGCACTTGGACTATGTAGGTTACCTAGCGGGCACTTGGACTATCTAGGTTACCTAGCGGGCACTTGGACTATGTACGTCCCCTAGCGGGCACTTGGACTATCTAGGTTAACTAGAGGGCCCTTGGACTATGTAGGTTAACTAGCGGGCACTTGGACTCTCTAGATTAACTAGCGGGCCCTTGGACTATCTAGGTTTACTAGCGGGCACTTGGACTATCTAGGTTAACTAGCGGGCACTTGGACTATGTAGTTTCCCTAGCCGGCATTTGGATAATTTAGGTTACCTAGTGGGCACTTGGACTATGTAGGTTACCTAGCGGGCACTTGGACTATTTAAGTTAACTAGAAGGCACTTGGACTATCAAGTTTAACTAGCGGGCACTTGGACTATGTAGGTTAACTACCGTGCACTTGCACTATCTAGGTTACCTAGCGGGCACTTGGACCATGTATGTTCCCTAGCGGGCACTTGGACTATCTATGTTAACTAGCGGGCACTTGGAATATGTAGGTTAACTAGGGGACACTTGCACTATGTAGGTTACCTAGCGGCACTTGGACTATCTAGGTTAACTAGCGGGCACTTGGACTATCTGGGTTAACTAGCGTGCACTTGGACTATGTAGGTTCCTTAGCGGGCACTAGGATTATCTAGTTTACCTAGCGGGCACTTGGACTATGTAGGTTAACTAGCGGGCCATTGGACTATCTAGGTTACATAGCTGGAACTTGGACTTTATAGGTTACCTTGCGGGCACTTGGACTATGTAGGTTAACCAAAGACACTTGGACGATCTAGGTTAAATAGTGGGCCCTTGGACTATGTAGGTTAACGAACGGGCATTTGGACTATGTAACTTACCTAGCAGGCAATTGGACTCTCTAGGTTACCTAGCGGGCACTTGGACTATCTAGGTTAACAAACGGGCACTTGGACTATCTAGGTTAACTAGCAGGCACTTGGACTATGTAGGTTCCCTAGCGGGCCCTTGGAATATATAAGTTCCCTAGCGGGCACTTGGACTATGTGGGTTCCCTAGCGGGCATTTGGACTATCTAGGTTACCTAACGGGCACTTGGACTATGTAGGTTCCCTATCGGGCACTTGGAGAATGAAGGTTAACTAGGGGGCACTAGGACAATGTAGGTTACCTAGCGGGCCCTTGGACTATCTAGGTTACCTAGGGGGAACCTGTACTATGTAGGTTAACTAGTGGGCACTTAGACTATCTAGGTTACCTAGCAGGCACTTGGACTATGTACGTTCCCTAGCGGGCACTTGGACTATCTACGTTACCTAGCGGGCAGTTGGACTATGTACGTTACCTAGCGGGCACTTGGACTATGTTCTATCCTAGCGGGTACTTGGACTAGATAGGTTCCCTAGCGGGCACTTGGTCTATCTAGTTTAACTAGCGAGCACTTGGACTATCTAGGTTAACTAGCGGGCATATGGAGTATTAGGGCCCCTAGCGGGCATTTGGACTATATTGGTTACCTAGCGGGCACTTGGACTATGTAGGTTAATGAACGGGCACTTGGACTATGTAGGTAACGTAGTGGTCACTTGAAATGTCTAGGTTACCTAGCGGGCACTTGGACTATGTAGGTTAACTAGCGGGCACTTGGACTATCTAGGTTAACTAGCGGGCACTTGGACGATGTAGGTTAACTCGCGGGCCCTTGAACGATCTAGGTTAACTAGCGGGTACTTGGACTATGTAGGTTAACTAGCGGGCCCTTGGATTATGTAGATTAACTAGCGGCACTTGGACTATCTTTGTTAACTAGCGGGCCCTTGGACTATGTAGATTCCCTAGCGGGCACTTGGACTATGTATGTTCCAGAGCGGGCACTTGAACTATGTAGGTTCCCTAGCAGGCACTTGGACTATGTAGGTTCCCTATCGGGCACTTAGACTATGTAGGTTAACTAGCGGGCCCTTGGACTATGTAGATTAACTAGCAGCACTTGGACTATCTACGATAACTAGCGGGCCCTTGGACTATGTAGATTCCCTAGCGGGCACTTGGACTACGTAGGATCCCTAGCGGGCACTTGGACTATGTAGGTTCCCTAGCGGGCACTTCGAGTATGAATGTTCCCTACGGACACTTGAACTATGTAAGTTATCTACCGGGCACTTCGACTATGTAGGTTAACTAGCGGGCCCTTGGTCTATCTAGGTTACCTAGCGGGCACTTGGACTATCTAGATTAACTAGCGGGCACTTGGACTATGTAGGTTAACTAGCGGACACTTGCACTATGTAGGTTACGTAGCGGGCACTTGGACTTTGTAGGGTAACTAGAAGGCCCTTGGACTATCTAGGTTAGCTAACTGGCACTTGGACTATGTAGGTTAACTAGCGGACACTTGCACGATCTAGGTTAACTAGCGGGCTCTTGCACGATGTAGGTTAACTAGCGGGCCCATTGACTATGTAGGTACACTAGTGGGCACTGGGACGATCTAGGTTAACTAGCGGGCACTTGGATTATCTAGGTTACCTAGCGGGCACTTGGACTATGTAGGTTCCCCAGCGGGCATTTGGACTATATAGATAACCCAGCGGGCACTTAGACTCTGTAGGTTACCTAGCGGGCACTTGGACTGTCTAGGTTACCTAGCTGGAACTTGAACTATATATGTTACCTAGCGGGTTCTTGGAGTATGTAGGTTACCTAGCGGGCTGTTGGACTATCTAGGTTACCAAGCGGGCACTTGGACTATCTAGGTTAACTAACGGGCACTTGGACTATGTAGGTTCCCTCTCAGGCCCTTGGACTATGTAAGTTCCCTAGCGGGCCCTTGGACTATGTGGTTTTCCTGGCGGGCATTTGGACTATCTAGGTTACTTAATGGGCACTTGGACTATGTAGGTTCCCTAGCGGGCACTTGGATTATGTAGGTTCCCTATCGGGCACTTGGACTATCTAGGTTACCTAGCGGGCATTTGGATTATGTAGGGTACCTAGCGGGCATCTTGGACTATGGAGGTTCCTTATCGGGCACTTGGAAAAGGCAGGTTAACTAGGGGCACTAGGACTATGTAGGTTACCTAGAGGGCCCTTAGACTATCTAGGTTACCTAGCGGGCATTTGGACTATGTAGGCTCCCTAGCGGTCATTTGGACTATATAGATTACCTAGCGGGCACTTAGACTTTGTAGCTTACCTAGCGGGCACTAGGACTATCTAGGTTACCTAGCAGGCACTTGAACTATCTACGTTACCTAGCGGGTACTTGGAGTATGTAGGTTACCTACCGGGCTGTTGAACTATCTAGGTTACCTAGCGGGCACTTGGACTATCTAGGTTAACTAACGGGCACTTGAACTATATAGGTGCCCTAGCGGGCCCTTGGACTATATAAGTTCCCTAGCGGGCACTTGGACTATGTGGGTTCCCTAGCGGGCATTTGGACTATCTAGGTTACCTAACGGGCACTTGGATTATGTAGGTTCCCTATCGGGCACTTGGAGAATGTAGATTAACTAGGGGGCACTAGGAAAATGTAGGTTACCTTGCGGGCCCTTGGACTATCTAGGTTACCTAGGGGGAACCTGTACTATGTAGGTTAACTAGTGGGCACTTGGACTATCTAGGTTACCTAGCAGGCACTTGGACTATGTACGTTCCCTAGCGGGCACTTGGACAATCTACGTTACCTTGCGGACACTTGGACTATGTACGTTACCTAGCGGGCACTTGGACTATGTACGTTTCCTAGCCGGTACTTGGACTAGATAGGTTCCCTAGCGGGCACTTGGTCTATCTAGGTTAACTAGCGAGCACTTGGACTATCTAGGTTAACTAGCGGGCATATGGTCTATTAGGGCCCCTAGCGGGCATTTGGACTATATTGGTTCCCTAGCGGGCACTTGGACTATGTAGGTTAACTAGCGGACACTTCGACTATCTAGGTTAGCTAATGGCCAATTGGACTATCTAGGTTACCTAGCGGGCACTTGGACTATGTAGATTCCCTAGTGAGCATTTGGACTATGTAGCTTCCCTATCGGGTACTTGGACTGTCTAGGTTAACTGGGGGGTAATTGGACAGTCTTGGTTACCTAGTGGGCACTTGGACTATGTAGTTTACCTAGGATGCACTTGGACTATGTAGGTTAACTAGCGGGCACTTGGACTATCTAGGATACCTAGCAGGCACCTGGACTATGTACGTTCCCTAGCGGGCACTTGGACTATGTAGGTTAACTAACGGGCACTTGGACTATGTAGGTAACCTAATGGTCACTTGGACTGTCTAGGTTACCTAGCGGGAACTTGGACTATGTAGGTTCCAGAGCGGGCACTTGGACTATGTCAGTTAAATACTGGGCACTTGGATTATGTAGGTTAACCAGCGGGCCCTTGGACTATCTTGGTTACCTAGCGGGCACTTGGACTATGTACGTTCCCTAGCGGGCACTTGGCCATATATGTTAACTAGTGGGCACTTGTACTATCTATGTTAACTACCGGGCACTTGGACTACGTAGGTTAAATAGGGGACACTTGCACTATGTAGGTTACCTAGCGGCACTTGGACTATGTAGGTTAACTAGCGTGCATTTGGACTATGTAGGTTAACTAGAGGACACTTGGACAATCTAGGTTAACTAGCGGGCACATGGAATATCTAGGTTAACTAGCGGGCCCTAGGACTATGTAGGTTAACTAGAGGGCACTTGGACTATCTAGGTTAACTAGCGGGCATTTGGACTATGTAGGTTAACTAGCGGGCACTTGGACTATCTAGGTTAACTAGCTGACCTTGGACTATGTAAGTTAACTAGCGGGCAATTGGACTATCTAGGTTAACTAGCGGGACTTGGACTATGTAGGTTCCCTAGCGTGCACTTGGACTATTTCGGTTAACTAGAGGGCCCTTGGACTATATAGATTATCTAGCGGCACTTGGACTATCTACGTTAACTAGCGGGCCCTTGGACTATGTAGATTCTCTAGCGGGCACTTGGATTCTGTATGTTCCCTACGGACACTTGAACTATGTAAGTTCCCTAGCAGGCACTTGGACTATGTAGGTTCCAGAGCGGGCACATGGACTATGTAAGTTAACTACCGGGCACTTGAACTATGTAGGTTAACCAGCGGGCCGTTGGACTATCTTGGTTACCTAGCGGGCACTTGGATTATGTAGGTTAACTACCGGCACATGCACTATCTAGGTTACCTAGCGGGCACTTGGACTATGTACGTTCCCTAGCGGGCACTTGGCTATAAATGTTAACTAGTGGGCACTTGGACTATCTATGTTAACTACCGGACACTTGGACTATGTAGGTTAACTAGGGGACACTTGCACTATGTAGGTTACCTAGCGGCACTTGGACTATGTAGGTTAACTAGCGTGCATTTGGACTATGTAGGTTAACTAGAGGACACTTGGACGATCTAGGTTACTAGTGGGCCCTTGGACTATGTAGGTTAACGAACGGGCATTTGGAGTATGTAGGTTACCTAGCAGACACTTGGACTGTCTAGGTTACCTAGCAGGCACTTGGCTATCTAGGTTAACGAACGGGCACTTGGACTATCTAGGTTGCCTAGAGGGCATTTGGACTATTTAAGTTACCTAGCGGGCACTTGGACTATCTAGGTTACCTAGTGGTTACTTGGACTATGTAGGTTAACTAGAGGACACTTGGACTATCTTGGTTAACTAGTGGGCCCTTGGACTATGTAGGTTAACTAGCGGGCACTTGGACAATCTAGGTTAACTAGCGGGCACTTGGACTATCTAGGTTACCTAGGGGGAACCTGTACTATGTAGGTTAACTAGTGGGCACTTGGACTATCTAGGTTACCTAGCAGGCACTTGGACTATGTACGTTCCCTAGCGGGCACTTGGACTATCTACGTTACCTAGCGGGCACTTGGACTATGTACGTTACCTAGCGGGCACTTGGACTATGTACGTTTCCTAGCGGGTACTTGGACTAGATAGGTTCCCTAGCGGGCACTTGGTCTATCTAGGTTAACTAGCGAGCACTTGGACTATCTAGGTTAACTAGCGGGCATATGGACTATTAGGGCCCCTAGCGGGCATTTGGTGTATATTGGTTCCCTAGCGGGCACTTGGACTATGTAGGTTAACGAACGGGCACTTGGACTATGTAGGTAACCTAGTGGTCACTTGAAATGTCTAGGTTACTTAGCGGGCATTTGGACTATGTAGGTTAACTAGCGGGCACTTGGACTATCTAGGTTAACTAGCGGACCCTTGGACAATGTAGGTTACCTAGTGGGCACTTGGACGATCTAGGTTAACTAGCGGGTACTTGGACTATGTAGGTTAACTAGCGGGCCCTTGAACTATGTAGATTAACTAGCGGGCACTTGGACAATGTAGGTTCCCTAGCGGGCACTTGGACTCTGTATGTTCCCTACGGACACTTGAACTATGTAAGTGAACTACCGGGCACTTGGATTATGTAGGTTAACTAGCGGGCCCTTGGTCTATCTAGGTTACCTAGCGGGCACTTTGACTATCTAGATTAACTAGCGGGCACTTGGACTATGTAGGTTAATTAGCGGACACTTGCACTATGTAGTTTACGTAGCGGGCACTTGGACTATATAGGGTAACTAGAAGGCCCTTGGACTATCTAGGTTAGCTAACTGGCACTTGGATTATGTAGGTTAACTAGCGGACACTTGCACGATCTAGGTTGACTAGCGGGCTCTTGCACTATGTAGGTTAACTAGCGGGCCCATTGACTATGTAGGTAAACTAGTGGGCACTTGGACGATCTAGGTTAACTAGCGGGCACTTGGATTATCTAGGTTACCTAGCGAGCACTTGGACTATGTAGGTTCCCCAGCGGGCATTTGGACTATATAGATAACCCAGCGGGCACTTAGACTCTGTAGGTTACCTAGCGGGCACTTGGACTGTCTAGGTTACCTAGCTGGAACTTGAACTATATATGTTACCTAGCGGGTTCTTGGAGTATGTAGGTTACCTAGCGGGCTGTTGGACTATCTAGGTTACCAAGCGGGCACTTGGACTATCTAGGTTAACTAACGGGCACTTGGACTATGTAGGTTCCCTCTCAGGCCCTTGGACTATGTAAGTTCCCTAGCGGGCACTTGGACTATGTGGTTTTCCTGGTGGGCATTTGGACTATCTAGGTTACTTAACGGGCACTTGGACTATGTAGGTTCCCTAGCGGGCACTTGGATTATGTAGGTTCCCTATAGGGCACTTGGACTATGTAGGTTAACTAGAGGGCATTTGGATTATGTAGGGTACCTAGCGGGCACTTGGACTATGTAGGTTCCTTATCGGGCACTTGGAAAAGGTAGGTTAACTTGGGGGCACTAGGACTATGTAGGTTAACTAGAGGGCCCTTAGACTATCTAGGTTACCTAGCGGGCATTTGGACTATGTAGGCTCCCTAGCGGTCATTTGGAGTATATAGATTACCTAGGGGGCACTTAGACTTTGTAGGTTACCTAGCGGGCACTAGGATTATCTAGGTTACCTAGCAGGCACTTGAACTATCTACGTTACCTAGCGGGTACTTGGAGTATGTAGGTTACCTACTGGGCTGTTGAACTATCTAGGTTACCTAGCGGGCACTTGGACTATGTGGGTTCCCTAGCTGGCACTTGGATTATGTAATTTCCCTATCGGGCACTTGGACTATGTAGGTTAATTGGCGGGCATTTGGACTATGTAGGTTACCTAGCGGGCCCTTGGACTATGTATGTTCCCTATCGGGCACTTGGAGAATGTTGGTTAACTAGGGGGCACTAGGACAATGTAGGTTACCTAGCGGGCCCTTGGACTATCTAGGTTACCTAGGGGGAACCTGCACTATGTAGGTTAACTAGTGGGCACTTGGACTCTCTAGGTTACCTAGCAGGCACTTGGACAATGTACGTTACCTAGCGGGCACTTGGACTATCTACGTTACCTAGCGGGCACTTGGACTATGTACGTTACCTAGCAGGCACTTGGACTATGTGGGTTTCCTGGCGGGCATTTGGACTATCTAGGTTACCTAACGGGCACTTGGACTATGTAGGTTCCCTAGCGGGCACTTGGATTATGTAGGTTCCCTATCGGGCACTTGGACTATGTAGGTTAACTAGAGGGCATTTGGACTATGTAGGTTACCTAGCAGGCACTTGGACTATGTAGGTTCCCTCTCGGGCACTTGGAAAATGTAGGTTAACTAGGGGGCACTAGGACTATGTAGGTTACCTAGTGGGCCCTTAGACTATCTAGGTTACCTTGCAAGCACTTGGACTATGTAGGCTCCCTAGCGGTCATTTGGACTATATAGATTACCTAGCGGGAACTTAGACTCTGTAGGTTACCTATCAGGCACTTGGACTATCTAGGTTACCTAGCAGGCACTTGAACTATCTACGTTACCTAGCAGGTACTTGGAGTATGTAGGTTACCTACCGGGCTGTTGGATTATCTAGGTTACCTAGCACGCACTTGTACTATCTAGGTTAACTAACAGGCACTTGGACTATGTAGGTTCCAATCGGGCAGTTGGAGAATGTAGGTTAACTAGGGGGCACTAGGACAATGTAGGTTACCTAGCGGGCCCTTGGACTATCTAGGTTACCTAGGGGGAACCTGCACTATGTAGGTTAACTAGTGGGCACTTGGACTATCTAGGTTACCTAGCAGGCATTTGGAATATGTAGGTTAACTAGCGGGCACTTGGACTATCTAGGTTACCTAGCGGGCACTTGGACTATGTACGTTCCGTAGCGGGCACTTGGACTATCTACGTTACCTAGTGGGCACTTGGACTATGTACGTTTTCTAGCGGGTATTTGGACTAGATAGGATCCCTGGCGGGCACTTGGGTCTATCTAGGTTAACTAGAGGGCACTTGTACTATCTAGGTTAACTAGCGAGCACTTGGACTATCTAGGTTAACTAGCGGGCATTTAGAATATTAGGGCCCCTAGCGGGCATTTGGGCTATATTGTTTACCTAGCGGGCACTTGGACTATATAGGTAACCTAGTGGTCACTTGAACTGTCTAGGTTACCTAGCGGGCACTTAGACTATGTAGGTTAACTAGCGGGCACTTGGACTATCTAGGTTAACGCGCGGGCCCTTGGATGATGTAGGTTAACTAGCAGGTACTTGGACTATGTAGTTTAACTAGCGGGCCCTTGGACTATGTAGATTAACAAGCGGCATTGGACTATCTACGTTAACTAGCGGGCATTGGACTATGTAGATTCCCTAGCGGGTACTTGGACTATGTATGTTCCAGAGCGGGCACTTGAACTACGTAGGTTCCCAAGCATTCACTTGGACTATGTAGGTTCCAGAGCGGGCACTTAGACTCTCTAGGTTTCCTAGCGGGCACTTGTACTATATAGGTTAATTAGCGGACACTTGGACGATGTACGTTAACTAGCGGGTACTTGTATTATGTAGGTTAACTAGCGGGCCCTTGAACTATGTAGATCAACTAGTGGGCACTTGGATTATGTAGGTTCCCTAGCGGGCACTTGGACTCTGTATGTTCCCTACGGACACTTGAACTTTGTAAGTTAACTACCGGGCACTTGGATTATGTAGGTTAACTAGTGGGTCCTTGGTCTATCTAGGTTACCTAGCAGGCACTTGGACTATGTAGGTTAACTACCGGGCACTTGCACTATCTATGTTACCGAACGGGCATTTGGACTATGAAGGTAACCTAGCGGGCACTTGGAGAGTCTAGGTTACCTAGCAGGCACTTGGACTTCTTGGTTAACGAACGGGCACTTGGACTATCTAGGTTTCTTAGCAGGCACTTGGACGATCTAGGTTAACTAGAGGGCACTTGGACTATCTAGGTTAACTAGCGTGCACTTGGACTATCTAGGTTTCTTAGCGGGTACTTGGACTATGTAGGTAAACTAGCGGGCCCTTGGACTATGTAAATTAACTAGCGGCACTTGGACTATCTACGTTAACTAGCGGGCCCTTGGACTATGTAGATTCCCTAGCTGGCATTTGGACTATAGATAACCTGGCGGGCACATTGACTTTGTAGGTTACCTAGCGGCACATGGACTATCTAGGTTACCTAGCTGGCACTTGAACTATCTACGTTATAGCAGGTTCTTAGAGTATGTAGGTTACCAAGCGGGCTGTTGGACTATCTAGGTTACCAAGCAGGGACTTGGACTATGTAGGTTAACTAACGGGCACTTGGACTGTGTAGATTCCCTAGCGGGCCCTTGGACTATGTAAGTTCCTTAGCGGGCACTTGGACTATGTGGGTTTCCTGGCGGGCATTTGGACTGTCTAGGTTACCTAACGGGCACTTGGACTATGTAGGTTCCCTAGGGGGCACTTGGATTATGTAGGTTCCCTATCGGGCACTTGGACTATGTAGGTTAACTAGAGGGCATTTGGACTATGTAGGTTACCTAGCAGGCACTTGGACTATGTAGGTTCCCTATCAGGCACTTGGAAAATGTAGGTTAACTAGGTGGCACTAGGACTATGTAGGTTACCTAGCGGGCCCTTAGACTATCTAGGTTACCTAGCGAGCATTTGGACTATATAGATTACCTAGCGGGAACTTAGACTTTGTAGTTACCTAGCGGGCACTTGGACTATCTAGGTTACCTAGTTGGCACTTGAACTATCTACGTTACCTAGCGGGTACTTGGACTATGTAGGTTAACTAGCGGGCCCTTGGACTATGTAGATTAACTAGCGGCACTTGGACTATCTACGTTAACTAGCGGGCCCTTGGACTATGTAGATTCCCTAGCTGGCATTTGGACTATATAGATAACCTGGCGGGCACTTTGACTTTGTAGGTTACCTAGCGGCACATGGACTATCTAGGTTACCTAGCTGGCACTTGAACTATCTACGTTATAGCGGGTTCTTAGAGTATGTAGGTTACCTACCGGGCTGTTGGACTATCTAGGTTACCTAGCGGGCATTTGGACTACCTAGGTTATCTAACTGGCACTTGGACTATGTAGGTTAACTAGCGGACACTTGCATGATCTAGGTTAACTAGGGGGCTCTTACACTATGTAGGTTAACTAGCGGGCATTTGGACTATGTAGGTTACCTAGCGGGCACTTGTTCTATGTAGGTTCCCTATCGGGCACTTGGAGAATGTAGGTTAACTAGGGGGCACTAGGACAATGTAGGTTACCTAGCGGGCCCTTGGACTATCTAGGTTACCTAGGGGGAACCTGGACTATGTAGGTTAACTAGCGGGCACTTGGACTATCTAGGTTAACTCGCGGGCCCTTGGACGATGTAGGTTAACTAGCGGGCCCTTGCACTATGTAGGTTAACTAGAGGGCCCATGGATTATGTAGGTTTACTAGCAGGCACTTGGACTATCTAGGTTAACTAGCGGGCACTTGGACTATGTAGGTTACCTAGCGGGCCCTTGGACTATCTAGGTTACCTAGGGGAAACCTGGACTATGTAGGTTAACTAGTGGGCACTTTGACTATCTAGGTTACCTAGCAGGCACTTGGAATATGTAGGTTAACTAGCGGGCACTTGGACTATCTAGGTTACCTAGCGGGCACTTGGACTATGTACGTTCCGTAGCGGGCACTTGGACTATGTATGTTACCTAGCGGGCACTTGGACTATGTACGTTTCCTAGCGGGTACTTGGACTAGATAGGATCCCTGGCGGGCACTTGGTCTATCTAGGTAAACTAGCGGGCACTTGGACTATCTAGGTTAACTAGCGAGCACTTGGAATATCTAGGTTAACTAGCAGGCATTTGGAATATTAGGGCCCCTAGCGGACATTTGGAGTATGTTGGTTACCTAGCGGACACTTGGACTATGTAGGTTAACGAACGGGCACTTGGACTATGTAGGTAACCTAGTGGTCACTTGGATTTTCTAGGTTACCTAGCGGGCACTTAGACTATGTAGGTTAACTAGCGGGCAATTGGACTATCTAGGTTAACTCGCGGGCCCTTGGACGATGTAGGTTAACTAGCGGGTATTTGGACTATGTAGTTTAACTAGCGGGCCCTTGGACTATGTAGATTAACAAGCGGCACTTGGACTATCTACGTTAACTAGCGGGCCTTGGACTATGTAGATTCTCTAGCGGGCACTTGGACTATGTATGTTCCAGAGCGGGCACTTGGACTATGTAGGTTCCAGAGCGGGCACTTAGACTATCTAGGTTCCCTAGCGGGCACTTGTACTATGTAGGTTAATTAGCGGACACTTGGACGACCTAGGTTAACTAGCGGGTACTTGGATTATGTAGGTTAACTAGCGGGCCCTTGAACTATGTAGATTAACTAGCGGGCACTTGGATTATGTAGGTTCCCTAGCGGGCACTTGGACTCTGTATGTACCCTACGGACACTTGAACTATGAAAGTTAACTACCGGGCACTTGGACTATGTAGGTTAACTAGCGGGCCCTTGAACTATGTAGATTAACTAGCGGGCACTTGGATTATGTAGGTTCCCTAGCGGGCACTTGGACTCTGTATGTACCCTACGGACACTTGAACTATGAAAGTTAACTACCGGGCACTTGGACTATGTAGGTTAACTAGCGGGCCCTTGGTCTATCTAGGTTACCTAGCGGGCACTTGGACTATGTAGGTTAACTACCGGGCACTTGCACTATCTACGTTACCGAACGGGCATTTGGACAATGTAGGTAACCTAGAGGGCACTTGGAGAGTCTAGGTTACCTAGCAGGCACTTGGACTTCTAGGTTAAAGAACGGGCACTTGGACTATGTATGTTACATAGCGGGCAATTGGACTATCTAGATTAGGTAACGGGCACTTGGACTATCTAGGTTTCTTATCAGGCACTTGGACGATATAGGTTAACTTGAGGGTACTTGGACTATCTAGGTTAACTAGCGTGCACTTGGACTATCTAGGTTTCTTAGCGGGTACTTGGACTATGTAGGTTAACTAGCGGGCCCTTGGACTATGTAGATTAACTAGCGGCACTTGGACTATCTACGTTAACTAGCGGGCCCTTGGACTATATAGATTCCCTAGCTGGCATTTGGACTATATAGATAACCTAGCGGGCACATTGACTTTGTAGGTTACCTAGCGGCACATGGACTATCTAGGTTACCTAGCTGGCACTTGAACTATATACGTTATAGCGGGTTCTTACAGTATGTAGGTTACCTAGCGGGCTGTTGGACTATCTAGGTTACCAAGCGGGGACTTGGACTATGTAGGTTAACTAACGGGCACTTGGACTGTGTAGATTCCCCAGCGGGCCCTTGGACCATGTAAGTCCCCTAGAGGGCACTTGGACTATGTGGGTTTCCTGGCGGGCATTTGGACTATCTATGTTACCTAACGGGCACCTGGACTATGTAGGTTCCCTAGCGGGCACTTGGATTATGTAGGTTCCCTATCGGGCACATGGACTATGTAGGTTAACTAGAGGGCATTTGGACTATGTAGGTTACCTAGCAGGCACTTGGACTATGTAGGTTCCCTATCGGGCACTTGGAGAATGTAGGTTAACTAGGGGGCACTAGGACTATGTAGAATACCTAGCGGGCCCTTAGACTATCTAGGTTACCTAGCGAGCATTTGGACTATGTAGGCTCCCTAGCGGTCATTTGGACTATATAGATTACCTAGCGGGAACTTAGACTTTGTAGGTCACCTAGCGGGCACTTGGACTATCTAGGTTACCTAGCGGGCACTTGGACTATCTACGTTAACTAACGGGCACTTGGACTATGTAGGTTCCCTAGCGGGCCCTTGGACTATGTAAGTTCCCTAGCGGGCAATTGGACTATGTGGGTTCCATAGCGGGCATTTGGACTATCTAGGTTACCTAACGGGCACTTGGTCTATGTAGGTTCCCTAGCGGGCAATTGGATTATGTAGGTTCCCTATCGGGCAATTAGACTATGTAGGTTAACTAGCGGGCCCTTGGACGATTTAGGTTATCTAGCGGGCCCTTACACTATGTAGGTTAACTAGCGGGCCCATGGATTATGTAGGTTTACTAGCAGGCACTTGGACTATCTAGGATATCTAGCGGGCACTTGGACTATCTAGGTTAACTAGCGGGCATTTGGAATATTTAGGTTACCTAGCGGGAACTTAGACTCGGTACGTTACCTAGCGGGCACTTGGACTATCTAGGTTACCTAGCTGGCACTTGAACTATCTACGTTACCTAGCGGGTACTTGGAGTATGTAGGTTACGTACCGGGCTGTTGGACTATCTAGGTTACCTAGCGGGCAATTGGTCTATCTAGGTTAACTAGCGAGCACTTGTACTATCTAGGTTAACTAGCGGGCATTTGGAATATTAGGGCCCATAGCGGGCATTTGGACTATATTCGTTACCTAGCGGGCACTTGGACTATCTAGGTTAACTAATGGGCACTTGGACTATATAGGTTCCCTATCGGGCACTTGGAGAATGTAGGTTAACTAGGGGGCACTAGGACAATGTAGGTTACCTAGCGGGCCCTTGGACTATCTAGGTTACCTAGGGGGAACCTGGACTATTTAGGTTAACTAGTGGGCACTTGGACTATCTAGGTTACCTAGCAGGCACTTGGAATATGTAGGTTAACTAGCGGGCACTTGGACTATCTAGGTTACCTAGCGGGCACTTGGACTATGTACGTTCCCTAGCGGGCACTTGGACTATCTACGTTACCTAGCGGGCCCTTGGACTATGTACGTTTCCTAGCGGGTACTTGGACTAGATAGGTTCCCTAGCGGGCACTTGGTCTATCTAGGTTAACTAGCGAGCACTTGGACTATCTAGGTTAACTAGCGGGCATTTGGAATATTAGGGCCCCTAGCGGGCATTTGGACTATGTTGGTTACCTAGCGGGCACTTGGACTATGTAGGTTAACGAACGGGCACTTGGACTATGTAGGTAACCTAGTGGTCATTTGAACTGTCTAGGTTACCTAGCGGGCACTTAGACTATGTAGGTTAACTAGCGGGCACTTGGACTATCTAGGTTATCTCGCGGGTCCTTGGACGTTGTAGGTTAACTAGCGGGCCCTTGCACTATGTAGGTTAACTAGCGGGCCCATGGATTATGTAGGTTTACTAGCAGGCACTTAGACTATCTAGGTTAACTAGCGGGCACTTGGACTATGTAGTTTCCCTAGCGGGCATTTGGACTATTTAGGTTACCTAGCGGGCACTTGGACTATGTGGGTTACCTAGCGGGCACTTGGACTATCTAGGTTTCCTAGCAGGCAATTTGACTATCTAGGTTAACTAACGGGCACTTGGACTATGTAAGTTGCCTAGCGGGCACTTGGATTATGTAGGTTCCCTATCGGGCACTTGGACTATGTAGGTTAACTAGCGGGCACTTGGATTATCTCGGTTAACGAACGGGCACTAGGACTATGTAGGTTACCTAGCCGCCACTGGGACTATCTAGGTTAGCTAACAGGCACTTGGACTATCTAGGTTCCCTAGCGGGCACTTGTACTATCTAGGTTACCTAGCTGGCACTTGGACTATGTAGGTCAACTAGCGGGCCCTTGGACTATCTATGTTAGCCAACGGGCACTTAGATTATGTAGGTTAACTAGCGGGAACTTGGAATATGTAGGTTAAGTAGCGGACACTTGCACTATGAAGGTTAACTAGCGGGCACATGGAGTATGTAGGTTTACTAGCGGGCCCTTGGACTATCTAGGTTACCTAGCGGGCACTTGGACTATGTAGGCTAACTAGGGGGCCCTTGGACGATCTAGGTTACCTAGCGGGTACTTGAACTATCTAGGTTAACTAGCGGGCACTTGTACTATCTAGGTTACCTGGCGGGCACTTGGACTATGTACGTTCCCTAGCGGGCACTTGGACTTTCTATGTTAACTAGAGGGCACTTGGAATATGTAGGTTAACTAGTGGACACTTGCACTATGTAGGTTACCTAGCAGTCACTTGGACTATCTAGCTTAACTAGCGGGCACTTGGACTATGTAGGTCAACTAGCGGGCCCTTGGACTATCTAGGTTAGCCAACGGGCACTTAGATTATGTAGGTTAACTAGAGGGCACTTGGAATATGTAGGTTAAGTAGCGGACACTTGCACTATGAAGGTTAACTAGCGGGCCCATCGACTATGTAGGTTTACAAGCGGGCCCTTGGACTATCTAGGTTCCCTAAAGGGCACTTGGACTATCTAGGTTACCGAACGGGCACTTGGACTGTCTAGGTTACCTAGCGGGCACTTGGACTTCTAGGTTAACGAACGGGCACTTGGACTATGTATGTTGCATAGCGGGCAATTGGACTATCTAGGTTAGGTAACGGGCAGTTGGACTATCTAGGTTTCTTAGCGGGCATTTGGACGAACTAGGTTAACTAGAGGGCACTTGGACTATCTAGGTTAACTAGCGTGCACTTGGACTATCTAGGTTTCTTAGCGGATAATTGGACTATGTAGGTTAACTGGTGGGCCATTGGGCTATGTAGATTAACTAGAGGCACTTGGACTATCTACGTTAACTAGCGGGCCCTTGGACTATGTAGATTCCCTAGCTGGCATTTGGACTATATAGATAACCTGGCGGGCACTTTGACTTTGTAGGTTACCTAGCGGCACATGGACTATCTAGGTTACCTAGCTGTCACTTGTACTATCTACGTTATAGCGGGTTTTTAGAGTATGTAGGTTACCTAGCGGGCTGTTGGACTATCTAGGTTACCAAGCGGGGACTTGGACTATCTAGGTTAACTAACGGGCACTTGGACTGTGTAGATTCCCTAGCGGGCACTTGGACTATGTAAGTTCCCTAGCGGGCACTTGGACTATGTGGGTTTCCTGGCGGGCATTTGGACTATCTAGGTTACCTATCGGGCACTTGGACTATGTACGTTCCCTAGCGGGCACTTGGATTATGTAGGTTCCCTATCGGGCACTTGGACTATGTATATTAACTAGAGGGCATTTGAACTATGTAGGTTACCTAGCGGGCACTTGGACTATGTAGGTTCCCTATCAGGCACTTGGAGAATGTAGGTTAACTAGGGGGCACTAGGACTATGTAGGTTACCTAGCGGGCCCTTGGACTTTCTAGGTTACCTAGGGGGAACCTGTACTATTTGGTTAACTAGTGGGCACTTGGACTATCTATGTTACCTAGGAGGCACTTGGACTATGTACGTTCCCTAGCGGGCACTTGGACTATCTACGTTACCTAGAGGGCACTTGGACTATGTACGTTTCCTAGAGGGTACTTGGACTAGATAGGTTCCCTAGTGGGCACTTGGTCTATCTAGGTTAACTAGCGAGCACTTGGACTATCTAGGTTAACTAGCGGGCATATGGACTATTAGGGCCCCTAGCGCGCATTTGGACTATATAGATTACCTAGCGGGAACTTAGACTTTGTAGGTTACCTAGCGGGCACTTGGACTATCTAGGTTACCTAGATGGCACTTGAACTATATACGTTACCTAGCGGGTACTTGGAGTATGTAGGTTACCTACCGGGCTGTTGGACTATCTAGGTTACCTAGCGGGCACTTGGACTACCTAGGTTAACTAACGGGCACTTGGACTATGTAGGTTCCCTAGCGGGCCCTTGGAGTATGTAAGTTCCCTAGCGGGCACTTGGAATATGTGGGTTCCTTAGCGGGCAATTGGACTATCTAGGTTACCTAACGGGCACTTGGTCTATGTAGGTTCCCTAGCGGGCAATTGGATTATGTAGGTTCCCTATCGGGCACTTGGACTATGTAGGTTAACTAGCGGGCATTTGGACTTTGTAGGTTACCTAGCGGGCACTTGTTCTATGTAGGTTCCCCATCGGGCACTTGGAGAATGTAGGTTAACTAGGGGGCACTAGGACAATGTAGGTTACCTAGCGGGCCCATGGACTATCTAGGTTACCTAGGGGGAACCTGGACTATGTAGGTTAACTAGTGGGCACTTGTACAATCTAGGTTACCTAGCAGGCACTTGGAATATGTAGGTTAACTAGCGGGCACTAGGACTATCTAGGTTACCCTGCGGGCACTTGGACTATGTACGTTCCCTAGCGGGCACTTGGACTATGTACGTTTCCTAGCGGGTACTTGGACTAGATAGGTTCCCTAGCGGGCACTTGGTCTATCTAGGTTAACTAGCGGGCACTTGGACTATCTAGGTTAACTAGCGGGCATTTGGAATATTAGGGCCCCTATCGGGCATTTGGACTATATTGGTTACCCAGCGGGCACTTGGACTATGTAGGTTAACTAACGGGCACTTGGACTATGTAGGTAACCTAGTGGTCACTTGAAATGTCTATGTTACCTAGCGGGCACTTAGACTATGTAGGTTAACTAGCGGGCACTTGGACTATCTAGGTTAACTCGCGGGCCCTTGGACGATGTATGTTAACTAGCGGGCCCTTGCACTATGTAGGTTAACTAGCGGGCCCATGGATTATGTAGGTTTACTAGCAGGCACTTGGACTATCTAGGTTAACTAGTGGGCACTTGGACTATGTAGTTTCCCTAGCGGGCATTTGGACTATTTAGGTTACCTAGCGGGCACTTGGACTTTGTGGGTTAACTAGCGGGTACTTGGACTATCTAGGTTACCTAGCAGGCAATTTGACTATCTAGGTTAACTAACGGGCACTTGGACTATGTAGGTTGCCTAGCCGGCCCAATGATTATGTAGGTTCCCTATTGGGCACTTGGACTATGTAGGTTAACTAGCGGGCACTTGGATTATCTAGGTTAACGAACGGGCACTAGGACTATGTAGGTTACCTAGCCGCCACTGGGATTATCTAGGTTAGCTAACAGGCACTTGGACTATCTAGGTTCCCTAGCGGGCACTTGTACTATCTAGGTTACCTAGCTGGCATGGACTATGTAGGTCAACTAGCGGGCCCTTGGACTATCTAGGTTTGCCAACGGGCACTTAGATTATGTAGGTTAACTAGAGGGCACTTGGAATATGTAGGTTAAGTAGCGGACACTTGCACTATGAAGGTTAACTAGCGGGCCCATGGACTATGTAGGTTTACTAGCGGGCCCTTGGACTATCTAGGTTCCCTAAAGGACACTTGGACGATCTAGGTTACCGAACGGGCACTTGGACTATCTAGGTTACCTAGCGGGCACTTGGACTTCTAGGTTAACGAACGGGCACTTGGACTATGTATGTTGCATAGCGGGCAATTGGACTATCTAGGTTAGGTAACGGGCAATTGGACTATCTAGGTTTCTTAGCGGGCACTTGGACGAACTAGGTTAACTAGAGGGCACTTGGAATATCTACGTTACCTAGCGGGTACTTGGAGTATGTAGGTTACGTACCGGGCTGTTGGACTATCTAGGTTACCTAGCGGGAACTTGGACTATCTAGGTTAACTAACGGGCACTTGGACTGTGTAGATTCCCTAGCGGGCACTTGGACTATGTATGTTCCCTAGCGGGCACTTGGACTATGTGGGTTTCCTGGCGGGCATTTGGACTATCTAGGTTACCTAACGGGCACGTGGACTATGTAAGTTCCCTAGCGGGCACTTGGATTATGTAGGTTCCCTATCGGGCACTTGGACTATGTAGATTAACTAGAGGGCATTTGGCCTATGTAGGTTACCTAGCGGGCACTTGGACTATGTAGGTTCCCTATCGGGAACTTGGAGAATGTAGGTTAACTAGGGGGCACTAGGACTATGTAGGTTACCTAGCGGGCCCTTGGACTATCTTGGTTACCTAAGGGGAACCTGGACTATGTAGGGTAACTAGTGGGCACTTGGACCATCTACGTTACCTAGCGAGCACTTGGACTATGTACGTTTCCAAGAGGGTACTTGGACTAGATAGGTTCCCTAGCGGGCACTTGGTCTATCTACGTTAACTAGCGAGCACTTGGACTATCTAGGTTAACTAGCGGGCATATGTACTATTAGGGCCCCTAGCGGGCATTTGGACTATATTGGTTACCTAGCGGGCACTTGGACTATGTAGGTTAACGAACGGGCACTTGGAATATGTAGGTAAACTAGTGGTCACATGAAATGTCTAGATTAACTAGCGGACACTTGGACTATGTAGGTTAACTAGCGGGCACTTGGACTATCTAGGTTACCTAGGGAGCTTTTGGACGATGTAGGTTAACTAGCGGGCCCTTGGACTATGTAGGTTAACTAGCGGGCGCTTGGACTATGTAGGTTACCTAGTGGGCACTTGGACGATCTAGGTTAACTAGCGGCTACTTGGACTATGTAGGTTAACTAGCGGGCCCTTGGACTATGTAGGTTAACTAGCGGCACTTGGACTATCTACGTTAACTAGAGGGCCATTGCACTATGTAGGTTAACTAGCGGGCCCATGGATTATGTAGGTTTACTAGCAGGCACTTGGACTATCTAGCTTATCTAGCGGGCACTTGGACTATCTAGGTTAACTAGCGGGCATTTGGAATATTTAGGTTACCTAGCGGGAACTTAGACTCTGTACGTTACCTAGCGAGCACTTGGACTATCTAGGTTACCTAGCTGGCACTTGAACTATCTACGTTACCTAGCGGGTACTTGGAGTATGTAGGTTACGTACCGCGCTGTTGGACTATCTAGGTTACCTAGCGGGCACTTGGACTATGTAGGTTAACGAACGGGCACTTGGACTATGTAGGTAAACTAGTGGCCACTTGAAATGTCTAGATTACCTAGCGGGCACTTGGACTATGTACGTTTCCAAGAGGGTACTTGGACTAGATAGGTTCCCTAGCGGGCACTTGGTCTATCTACGTTAACTAGCGAGCACTTGGACTATCTAGATTAACTAGCGGGCATATGTACTATTAGGGCCCCTAGCGGGCATTTGGACTATATTGGTTACCTAGCGGGCACTTGGACTATGTAGGTTAACGAACGGGCACTTGGAATATGTAGGTAAACTAGTGGTCACTTGAAATGTCTAGATTACCTAGCGGACACTTGGACTATGTAGGTTAACTAGCGGGCACTTGGACTATCTAGGTTACCTAGGGAGCTTTTGGACGATGTAGGTTAACTAGCGGGCCCTTGGACTATGTAGGTTAACTAGCGGGCGCTTGGACTATGTAGGTTACCTAGTGGGCACTTGGACGATCTAGGTTAACTAGCGGCTACTTGGACTATGTAGGTTAACTAGCGGGCCCTTGGACTATGTAGATTAACTAGCGGCACTTGGACTATCTACGTTAACTAGCGGGCCATTGCACTATGTAGGTTAACTAGCGGGCCCATGGATTATGTAGGTTTACTAGCAGACACTTGGACTATCTAGGTTATCTAGCGGGCACTTGGACTATCTAGGTTAACTAGCGGGCATTTGGAATATTTAGGTTACCTAGCGGGAACTTAGACTCTGTACGTTACCTAGCGGGCACTTGGACTATCTAGGTTACCTAGCTGGCACTTGAACTATCTACGTTACCTAGCGGGTACTTGGAGTATGTAGGTTACGTACCGCGCTGTTGGACTATCTAGGTTACCTAGCGGGCACTTGGACTATGTAGGTTAACGAACGGGCACTTGGACTATGTAGGTAAACTAGTGGTCACTTGAAATGTCTAGATTACCTAGCGGGCACTTGGACTATGTACGTTTCCAAGAGGGTACTTGGACTAGATAGGTTCCCTAGCGGGCACTTGGTCTATCTACGTTAACTAGCGAGCACTTGGACTATCTAGATTAACTAGCGGGCATATGTACTATTAGGGCCCCTAGCGGGCATTTGGACTATATTGGTTACCTAGCGGGCACTTGGACTATGTAGGTTAACGAACGGGCACTTGGAATATGTAGGTAAACTAGTGGTCACTTGAAATGTCTAGATTACCTAGCGGACACTTGGACTATGTAGGTTAACTAGCGGGCACTTGGACTATCTAGGTTACCTAGGGAGCTTTTGGACGATGTAGGTTAACTAGCGGGCCCTTGGACTATGTAGGTTAACTAGCGGGCGCTTGGACTATGTAGGTTACCTAGTGGGCACTTGGACGATCTAGGTTAACTAGCGGCTACTTGGACTATGTAGGTTAACTAGCGGGCCCTTGGACTATGTAGATTAACTAGCGGCACTTGGACTATCTACGTTAACTAGCGGGCCATTGCACTATGTAGGTTAACTAGCGGGCCCATGGATTATGTAGGTTTACTAGCAGACACTTGGACTATCTAGGTTATCTAGCGGGCACTTGGACTATCTAGGTTAACTAGCGGGCATTTGGAATATTTAGGTTACCTAGCGGGAACTTAGACTCTGTACGTTACCTAGCGGGCACTTGGACTATCTAGGTTACCTAGCTGGCACTTGAACTATCTACGTTACCTAGCGGGTACTTGGAGTATGTAGGTTACGTACCGCGCTGTTGGACTATCTAGGTTACCTAGCGGGCACTTGGACTATGTAGGTTAACGAACGGGCACTTGGACTATGTAGGTAAACTAGTGGTCACTTGAAATGTCTAGATTACCTAGCGGGCACTTGGACTATGTAGGTTAACTAGCGGGCACTTGGACTATCTAGGTTACCTAGGGAGCTTTTGGACGATGTAGGTTAACTAGCGGGCCCTTGGACTATGTAGGTTAACTAGCGGGTGCTTGGACTATGTAGGTTACCTAGTGGGCACTTGGACGATCTAGGTTAACTAGCGGGTACTTGGACTATGTAGGTTAACTAGCGGGCCCTTGGACTATGTAGATTAACTAGCGGGCCCATGGATTATGTAGGTTTACTAGCAGGCACTTGGACTATCTAGGTTATCTAGCGGGCACTTGGACTATCTAGGTTAACTAGCGGGCATTTGGAATATTTAGGTTACCTAGCGGGAACTTAGACTCTGTACGTTACCTAGCGGGCACTTGGACTATCTAGGTTACCTAGCTGGCACTTGAACTATCTACCTTACCTAGCGGGTACTTGGAGTATGTAGGTTACGTACCGGGCTGTTGGACTATCTAGGTTACCTAGCGGGCACTTGGACTATCTAGGTTAACTAACGGGCACGTGGACTGTGTAGATTCCCTAGCGGGCCCTTGGACTATGTAAGTTCCCTAGCGGGCACTTGGACTATGTGGGTTTCCTGGCGGGCATTTGGACTATCTAGGTTACCTAACGGGCACGTGGACTATGTAAGTTCCCTAGCGGGCACTTGGATTATGTAGGTTCCCTATCGGGCACTTGGACTATGTAGATTAACTAGAGGGCATTTGGCCTATGTAGGTTACCTAGCGGGCACTTGGACTATGTAGGTTCCCTATCGGGCACTTGGAGAATGTAGGTTAACTAGGGGGCACTAGGACTATGTAGGTGACCTAGGGGGCCCTTGGACTATCTAGGTTACCTAAGGGGAACCTGGACTATGTAGGGTAACTAGTGGGCACTTGGACTATCAACGTTACCTAGCGGGCACTTGGACTATGTACGTTTCCAAGAGGGTACTTGGACTAGATAGGTTCCCTAGCGGGCACTTGGTCTATCTAGGTTAACTAGCGAGCACTTGGACTATCTAGGTTAACTAGCGGGCATATGTACTATTAGGGCCCCCAGCGGGCATTTGGACTATATTGGTTACCTAGCGGGCACTTGGACTATGTAGGTTAAAGAACGGGCACTTGGACAACGTAGGTAAACTAGTGGTCACTTGAAATGTCTAGATTACCTAGCGGGCACTTGGACTATGTAGGTTAACTAGCGGGCACTTGGACTATCTAGGTTACCTAGGGAGCTTTTGGACGATGTAGGTTAACTAGCGGGCCCTTGGACTATGTAGGTTAACTAGCGGGCGCTTGGACTATGTAGGTTACCTAGTGGGCACTTGGACGATCTAGGTTAACTAGCGGGTACTTGGACTATGTAGGTTAACTAGCGGGCCCTTGGACTATGTAGATTAACTAGCGGCACTTGGACTATCTACGTTAACTAGCGGGCCCTTGCACTATGTAGGTTAACTAGCGGGCACATGGATTATGTAGGTTTACTAGCAGGCACTTGGACTATCTAGGTTATCTAGCGGGCACTTGGACTATCTAGGTTAACTAGCGGGCATTTGGAATATTTAGGTTACCTAGCGGGAACTTAGACTCTGTACGTTACCTAGCGGGCACTTGGACTATCTAGGTTACCTAGCTGGCACTTGAACTATCTACGTTACCTAGCGGGTACTTGGAGTATGTAGGTTACGTACCGGGCTGTTGGACTATCTAGGTTACCTAGCGGGCACTGGGACTATCTAGGTTAACTAACGGGCATTTGGACTATGTAGGTTCCCTAGCGGGCACTTGGATTATGTAGGTTCCCTATCGGGCACATGGACTATGTAGGTTAACTAGAGGGCATTTGGACTATGTAGGTTACCTAGCAGGCACTTGGACTATGTAGGTTCCCTATAGGGCACTTGGAAAATGTAGGTTAACTAGCAGGCCCTTGGACTATGTAGATTAACTAGCAGCACCTGGACTATCTACGATAACTAACGGGCACTTGGACTATGTAGGTTCCCTAGCGGGCCCTTGGACTATGTAAGTTCCCTAGCGGGCACTTGGACTATGTGGGTTTCATAGCGGGCAGTTGGACTATCTAGGTTACCTAACGGGCACTTGGTCCATGTAGGTTACCTAGCAGGCACTTGGACTATGTAGGTTCCCTATCGGGCACTTGGAAAATGTAGGTTAACTAGGGGGCACTAGGACTATGTAGAATACCTAGCGGGCCCTTAGACTATCTAGGTTACCTAGCGAGCATTTGGACTATGTAGGCTCCCTATCGGTCATTTGGACTATATAGATTACCTAGCGGGAACTTAGACTTTGTAGGTTTCCTAGCGGGCACTTGGACTATCTAGGTTACCTAGCTGGCACTTGAACTATCTATGTTACCTAGCGGGTACTTGGAGTATGTAGGTTACCTACCAGGCTGTTGGACTATCTAGGTTACCTAGCGGGCACTTGGACTATCTACGTTAACTAACGGGCACTTGGACTATGTAGGTTCCCTAGCGGGCCCTTGGACTATGTAAGTTCCCTAGCGGGCACTTGGACTATGTGGGTTTCATAGCGGGCATTTGGACTATCTAGGTTACCTAATGGGCACTTGGTCTATGTAGGTTTCCTAGCGGGCAATTGGATTATGTAGGTTCCCTATCGGGCAATTAGACTATGTAGGTTAACTAGCGGGCCCTTGGACGATTTAGGTTAACTAGCGGGCCCTTACACTATGTAGGTTAACTAGCGGGCCCATGGATTATGTAGGTTTACTAGCAGGCACTTGGACTATCTAGGTTATCTAGCGGGCACTTGGACTATCTAGGTTAACTAGCGGGCATTTGGAATATTTAGGTTACCTAGCGGGAACTTAGACTCTGTACGTTACCTAGCGGGCACTTGGACTATCTAGGTTACCTAGCTGGCACTTGAACTATCTACGTTACCTAGCGGGTACTTTGAGTATGTAGGTTACGTACCGGGCTGTTGGACTATCTAGGGTATCTAGCGGGCAATTGGTCTATCTTGGTTAACTAGCGAGCACTTGTACTATCTAGGTTAACTAGCGGGCATTTGGAATATTAGGGCCCATAGCGGGCATTTGGACTATATTCGTTACCTAGCGGGCACTTGGACTATCTAAGTTAACTAACGGGCACTTGGACTATATAGGTTCCCTATGGGGCACTTGGAGAATGTAGGTTAACTAGGGGGCACTAGGACAATGTAGGTTACCTAGGGGGCCCTTGGACTATCTAGGTTACCTAGGGGGAACCTGGACTATGTAGCTTAACTAGTGGGCACTTGGACTATCTAGGTTACGTAGCAGGCACTTGGAATATGTAGGTTAACTAGCGGGCACTTGGACTATCTAGGTTACCTAGCGGGCACTTGGACTATGTACGTTCCCTAGCGGGCACTTGGACTATCTACGTTACCTAGCGGGCACATGGACTATGTATGTTTCCTAGCGGGTACTTGGACTAGATAGGTTCCCTAGCGGGTACTTGGTCTATCTAGGTTAACTAGCGAGCACTTGGACTATCTAGGTTAACTAGCGGGCATTTGGAATATTAGGGCCCCTAGCGGGCATTTGGACTATATTGGTTACCTAGCGGGCACTTGGACTATGTAGGTTAACGAACGGGCACTTGGACTATGTAGGTAACCTAGTGGTCATTTGAACTGTCTAGGTTACCTAGCGGGCACTTAGACTATGTAGGTTAACTAGCGGGCACTTGGACTATCTAGGTTAACTCCCGGGCCCTTGGACGATGTAGGTTAACTAGCGGGCCCTTGCACTATGTAGGTTAAGTAGCGGGCCCATGGATTATGTAGGTTTACTAGCGGGCACTTGTATTATCTCGGCTAACGAACGGGCACTAGGACTATGTAGGTTACCTAGCCGCCACTGGGACTATCTAGGTTACCTAGCCGCCACTGGGACTATCTAGGTTAGCTAACAGGCACTTGGACTATCTAGGTTCCCTAGCGGGCACTTGTACTATCTAGGTTACCTAGCTGGCACTTGGACTATGTAGGTCAACTAGCGGGCCCTTGGACTATCTATGTTAGCCAACGGGCACTTAGATTATGTAGGTTAACTAGCGGGAACTTGGAATATGTAGGTTAAGTAGCGGACACTTGCACTATGAAGGTTAACTATCGGGCACATGGAGTATGTAGGTTTACTAGCGGGCCCTTGGACTATCTAGGTTACCTAGCGGGCACTTGGACTATGTAGGCTAACTAGGGGGCCCTTGGACGATCTAGGTTACCTAGCGGGTACTTGAACTATCTAGGTTAACTAGCGGGCACTTGTACTATCTAGGTTTCCTGGCGGGCACTTGGACTATGCACGTTCCCTAGCGGGCACTTGGACTTTCTATGTTAACTAGAGGGCACTTGGAATATGTAGGTTAACTAGTGGACACTTGCACTATGTAGGTTACCTATCAGTCACTTGGACTATCTAGCTTAACTAGCGGGCACTTGGACTATGTAGGTCAACTAGCGGGCCCTTGGACTATCTAGGTTAGCCAACGGGCACTTAGATTATGTAGGTTAACTAGAGGGCACTTGGAATATGTAGGTTAAGTAGCGGACACTTGCACTATGAAGGTTAACTAGCGGGCCCATCGACTATGTAGGTTTACTAGCGGGCCCTTGGACTATCTAGGTTCCCTAAAGGGCACTTGGACTATCTAGGTTACCGAACGGGCACTTGGACTATCTAGGTTACCTAGCGGGCACTTGGACTTCTAGGTTAACGAACGGGCACTTGGACTATGTATGTTGCATAGCGGGCAATTGGACTATCTAGGTTAGGTAACGGGCAGTTGGACTATCTAGGTTTCTTAGCGGGCACTTGGACGAACTAGGTTAACTAGAGGGCACTTGGACTATCTAGGTTAACTAGCGTGCACTTGGACTATCTAGGTAAACTAGCGTGCACTTGGACTATCTAGGTTTCCTAGCGGATAATTGGACTATGTAGGTTAACTAGTGGGCCATTGGGCTATGTAGATTAACTAGAGGCACTTGGACTATCTACGTTAACTAGCGGGCCCTTGGACTATGTAGATTCCCTAGCTGGCATTTGGACTATATAGATAACCTGGCGGGCACTTTGACTTTGTAGGTTACCTAGCGGCAAATGGACTATCTAGGTTACCTAGCTGTCACTTGAACTATCTACGTTATAGCGGGTTTTTAGAGTATGTAGGTTACCTAGCGGGCTGTTGGACTATCTAGGTTACCAAGCGGGGACTTGGACTATCTAGGTTAACTAACGGGCAATTGGACTGTGTAGATTCCCTAGCGGGCACTTGGACTATGTAAGTTCCCTAGAGGGCACTTGGACTATGTGGGTTTCCTGGCGGGCATTTGGACTATCTAGGTTACCTAACGGGCACTTGGACTATGTACGTTCCCTAGCGGGCACTTGGATTATGTAGGTTCCCTATCGGGCACTTGGACTATGTATATTAACTAGAGGGCATTTGAACTATGTAGGTTACCTAGCGGGCACTTGGACTATGTAGGTTCCCTATCGGGTACTTGGAGAATGTAGGTTAACTAGGGGGCACTAGGACTATGTAGGTTACCTAGCGGGCCCTTGGACTATCTAGGTTAACTAGCGGGCCCTTGGACTATCTAGGTTACCTAGGGGGAACCTGTACTATTTGGTTAACTAGTGGGCACTTGGACTATCTATGTTACCTAGCAGGCACTTGGACTATGTACGTTCCCTAGCGGGCAATTGGACTATCTACGTTACCTAGCGGGCACATGGACTATGTACGTTTCCTAGAGGGTACTTGGACTAGATAGGTTCCCTAGTGGGCACTTGGTCTATCTAGGTTAACTAGCGAGCACTTGGACTATCTAGGTTAACTAGCGGGCATATGGACTATTAGGGCCCCTAGCGCGCATTTGGACTATATAGATTACCTAGCGGGAACTTAGACTTTGTAGGTTACCTAGCGGGCACTTGGACTATCTAGGTTACCTAGCTGGCACTTGAACTATCTACGTTACCTAGCGGGTACTTGGAGTATGTAGGTTACCTACCGGGCTGTTGGACTATCTAGGTTACCTAGCGGGCACTTGGACTATCTAGGTTAACTAACGGGCACTTGGACTATGTAGCTTCCCTAGCGGGGACTTGGACTATGTAAGTTCCCTAGCTGGCACTTGGAATATGTGGGTTCCATAGCGGGCATTTGGACTATCTAGGTTACCTAACGGGCACTTGGTCTATGTAGGTTCCCTAGCGGGCAATTGGATTATGTAGGTTCCCTATCGGGCACTTGGACTATGTAGATTAACTAGCGGGCATTTGGACTATGTAGGTTACCTAGCGGGCACTTGTTCTATGTAGGTTCCCCATCGGGCACTTGGAGAATGTAGGTTAACTAGGGGGCACTAGGACAATGTAGGTTACCTAGCGGGCCCGTGGACTATCTAGGTTACCTAGGGGGAACCTGGACTATGTAGGTTAACTAGTGGGCATTTGTACAATCTAGGTTACCTAGCAGGCACTTGGAATATGTAGGTTAACTAGCGGGCACTTGGACTATCTAGGTTACCTAGCGGGCACTTGGACTATGTACGTTCCCTAGCGGGCACGTGGACTATCTAGGTTACCTAGCGGGCACTTGGACTATGTACGTTTCCTAGCGGGTACTTGGACTAGATAGGTTCCCTAGCGGGCACTTGGTCTATCTAGGTTAACTAGCGGGCACTTGGACTATCTAGGTTAACTAGCGGGCATTTGGAATATTAGGGCCCCTATCGGGCATTTGGACTATATTGGTTACCTAGCGGGCACTTAGACTATGTAGGTTAACTAACGGGCACTTGGACTATGTAGGTAACCTAGTGGTGACTTGAAATGTCTAGGTTACCTAGCGGGCACTTAGACTATGTAGATTAACTAGCGGGCACTTGGACTATCTAGGTTAACTCGCGGGCCCTTGGACGATGTATGTTAACTAGCGGGCCCTTGCACTATGTAGGTTAACTAGCGGGCCCATGGATTATGTAGGTTTACTAGCAGGCACTTGGACTATCTAGGTTAACTAGTGGGCACTTGGACTATGTAGTTTCCCTAGCGGGCATTTGGACTATTTAGGTTACCTAGCGGGCACTTGGACTATGTGGGTTAACTAGCGGGTACTTGGACTATCTAGGTTACCTAGCAGGCAATTTGACTATCTAGGTTAACTAACGGGAACTTGGACTATGTAGGTTGCCTAGCGGGCACTTGGATTATGTAGGTTCCCTATCGGGCACTTGGACTATGTAGGTTATCTAGCGGGCACTTGGATTATCTAGGTTAACGAACGGGCACTAGGACTATGTAGGTTACCTAGCCGCCACTGGGACTATCTAGGTTAGCTAACAGGCACTTGGACTACCTAGGTTCCCTAGCGGGCACTTGTACTATCTAGGTTACCTAGCTGGCATGGACTATGTAGGTCAACTAGCGGGCCCTTGGACTATCTATGTTAGCCAACGGGCACTTAGATTATGTAGGTTAACTAGCGGGAACTTGGAATATGTAGGTTAAGTAGCGGACACTTGCACTATGAAGGTTAACTAGCGGGCCCATGGAGTATGTAGGTTTACTAGCGGGCCCTTGGACTATCTAGGTTTGCCAACGGGCACTTAGATTATGTAGGTTAACTAGAGGGCACTTGGAATATGTAGGTTAATTAGCGGACACTTGCAGTATGAAGGTTAACTAGCGGGCCCATGGACTATGTAGGTTTACTAGCGGGCACTTGGACTATCTAGGTTAACTAGCGGGCATTTGGAATATTTAGGTTACCTAGCGGGAACTTAGACTCTGTACGTTACCTAGCGGGCACTTGGACTATCTAGGTTACCTAGCTGGCACTTGAACTATCTACGTTACCTAGCGGGTACTTGGAGTATGTAGGTTACGTACCGCGCTGTTGGACTATCTAGGTTACCTAGCAGGCACTTGGACTATGTAGGTTAACGAACGGGCACTTGGACTATGTAGGTAAACTAGTGGTCACTTGAAATGTCTAGATTACCTAGCCTATCGGGCACTTGGAAAATGTAGGTTAACTAGGGGGCACTAGGACTATGTAGGATACCTAGCGGGCACTTAGACTATCTAGGTTACCTAGAGAGCATTTGGACTATGTAGGCTCCCTAGCGGTCATTTGTACTATATAGATTACCTAGCGGGAACTTAGACTTTGTAGGTTTCCTAGCGGGCACTTGTACTGTCTAGCTTACCTAGCTGGCACTTGAACTATCTATGTTACCTAGTAGGTACTTGGAGTATGTAGGTTACCTACCGGGCTGTTGGACTATCTAGGTTACCTAGCGGGCATTTGGACTATCTAGGTTAACTAACGGGCACTTGGACTATGCAGGTTCCCTAGCGGGCCCTTGGACTATGTAAGTTCCCTAGCGGGCACTTGGACTATGTGGGTTCCATAGCGGGCATTTGGAATATCTAGGTTACCTAACGGGGACTTGGTCTATGTAGGTTCCCTAGCGGGCAATTGGATTATGTAGGTTCCCTATCGGGCAATTAGACTATGTAGGTTAACTAGCGGGTCCTTGGACGATTTAGGTTAACTAGCGGGCCCTTGCACTATGTAGGTTAACTAGCGGGCCCATGGATTATGTCGGTTTACTAGCAGGCACTTGGACTATCTAGGTTATCTAGCGGGCACTTGGACTATCTAGGTTAACTAGCGGGCATTTGGAATATTTAGGTTACCTAGCGGGAACTTAGACTCTGTACGTTACCTAGCGGGCACTTGGACTATCTATGTTACCTAGCTGGCACTTGAACTATCTATTTTACCTAGCAGGTACTTGGAGTATGTAGGTTACGTACCGGGCTGTTGGACTATCTAGGTTACCTAGCGGGCACTTGGACTATCTAGGTTAACTAACGGGCACTTGGACTATGTAGGTTCCCTATCGGGCACTTGGAGAATGTAGGTTAACTAGGGGTACTAGGACAATGTAGGTTACCTAGCGGGCCCTTGGACTATCTAGGTTACCTAGGGGGAACCTGGACTATGTAGGTTAACAAGTGGGCACTTGGACTATCTAGGTTACCTAGCGGGCACTTGGAATATGTACGTTCCCTAGCGGGAACTTGGACTATCTACGTTACCTAGCGGGCACTTGGACTATGTACGTTTCCTAGCGGGTACTTGGACTAGATAGGTTCCCTAGCGGGTAATTGGTCTATCTAGGTTAACTAGCGAGCACTTGGACTATCTAGGTTAACTAGCGGGCATTTGGAATATTAGGGCCCCTAGCGGGCATTTGGACTATATTCGTTACCTAGCGGGCACTTGGCCTATCTAGGTTAACTAACGGGCACTTGGACTATGTAGGTTCCCTATCGGGCACTTAGAGAACGTAGGTTAACTAGGGGGCACTAGGAAAATGTAGGTTACCTAGCGGGCCCTTGGACTATCTATGTTACCTAGGGGGAACCTGGACTATGTAGGTTAACTAGTGGGCACTTGGACTATCTAGGTTACCTTTCAGGCACTTGGAATATGTAGGTTAACTAGCGGGCACTTGGACTATCTAGGTTACCTAGCGGGCACTTGGACTATGTACGTTCCCTAGCGGGCACTTGGACTATCTACGTTACCTAGCGGGCACTTGGACTATGTACGTTTCCTAGCGGGTACTTGGACTAGATAGGTTCCCTAGCGGGCACTTGGTCTATCTAGGTTAACTAGCGAGCACTTGGACTATCTAGGTTAACTAGCGGGCATTTGGAATATTAGGGCCCCTAGCGGGCATTTGGTCTATATTGGTTACCTAGCGGGCACTTGGACTATGTAGGTTAACGAACGGGCACTTGGACTATGTAGGTAACCTAGTGGTCATTTGAACTGTCTAGGTTACCTAGCAGGCACTTGGACTATGTAGGTTAACTAGCGGGCACTTGGACTATCTAGGTTAACTCGCGGGCCCTTGGACGATGTAGGTTAACTAGCGGGCCCTTGCACTATGTAGGTTAACTAGCGGGCCCATGGATTATGTAGGTTTACTAGCAGGCACTTAGACTATCTAGGTTAACTAGCGGGCACTTGGACTATGTAGTTTCCCTAGTGGGCATTTGGACTATTTAGGTTACCTAGCGGGCACTTGGACTATGTGGGTTACCTAGCGGGCACTTGGAGTATGTAGGTTACTTACCGGGCGGTTGGACTATCTAGGTAACCAAGCGGGAACTTGGACTATCTAGGTTAACTAACGGGCACTTGGACTGTGTAGGTTCCCTAGCGGGCCCTTGGACTATCTAGGTTCCCTAAAGGGCACTTGGACTATCTAGGTTACCGAACGGGCACTTGGACTATCTAGGTTACCTAGCGGGCACTTAGACTATGTAGGTTAACTAGCGGGCACTTGGACTGTCTAGGTTAACTAGCAGGCCCTTGGACGATGTAGGTTAACTAGCGGGCCCTTGCACTATGTAGGTTAACTAGCGGGCCCATGGATTATGTAGATTTACTAGCAGGCACTTGGACTATCTAGGTTAACTAGCGGGCACTTGGACTATCTAGGTTAGCTAAGAGGCACTTGGACTATCTAGGTTCCCTAACGGGCACTTGGAATATGTAGGTTAAGTAGCGGACACTTGCACTATGAAGGTTAACTAGCGGGCCCATGGACTATGTAGGTTTACTAGGGGGCCCTTGGATTATCTAGGTTCCCTAAAGGGCACTTGGACTATCTAGGTTACCGAACGGTCACTTGGACTATCTAGGTTACCTAGCGGGCACTTGGACTATGTAGACTAACTAAGGGGCCCTTGGACGATCTAGGTTACCTAGCAGGTACTTGAACTATCTAGGTTAACTAGCGGGCAATTGCATTATCTAGGTTACCTAGCGGGCACTTGGACTATCCATTTTAACTAGCGGGCACTTGGAATATGTAGGTTAACTAGCGGACATTTGCACTATGTAGGTTACCTAGCAGGCACTTGGACTATCTAGGTTAACTAGCGGGCACTTGGACTATCTAGGTTAACTAGCGTGCACTTGGACTGTGTAGATTCCCTAGCGGGCACTTGGATTATGTAGGTTCCCTATCGGGCACTTGGATTATGTAGGTTAACTAGCGGGCCCTTGGACTATCTAGGTTACCTAGCGGGCATTAGAACTATGTAGGTTAACTACTGGGCACTTGCACTATCTAGGTTACCGAACGGGCATTTGGACTATGTAGGTAACCTAGCAGGCAATTGGAGAGTCTAGGTTACCTAGCGGGCACTTGGACTTCTAGGTTAACGAACGGGCACTTGGACTATGTATGTTTCATAGCGGGCAATTGGACTATCTAGGTTAGGTAACGGGCACTTGGACTATCTAGGTTTCTTAGTGGGCACTTGGACGATCTAGGTTAACTAGAGGGCACTTGGACTATCTAGGTTAGGTAACGGGCACTTGGACTATCTAGGTTTCTTAGCGGGTACTTGGACTATGTAGGTTAACTAGTGGGCCCTTGAACTATGTAGAATAACTAGCGGCACTTGGACTATATACGTTAACTAGCGGGCCCTTGGACTATGTAGATACCCTAGCGGGCATTTGGACTATATAGATAACCTAGCGGGCACTTTGACTTTGTAGGTTACCTAGCGGCACATGGACTATCTAGGTTACCTAGCTGGCACTTGAACTATCTACGTTATAGCGGGTTCTTAATATATGTAGGTTACCTAGCGGGCTGTTGGACTATCTAGGTTACCAAGCGGGCACTTGGTCTATCTAGGTTAACTAAAGGGCCCTTGGACTGTGTAGATTCCCTAGCGGGCCCTTGGACTCTGTAAGTTCCCTAGCGGGCACTTGGACTATATGGATTTCCTGGCGGGCATTTTGACTATCTAGTTTACCAAACGGGCACTTGGACTATGTAGGTTCCCTAGCGGGCCCTTGGACTATCTAGGTGACCTAAGGGGAACCTGGACTATGTAGGTTAACTAGTGGGCACTTAGATTATCTAGGTTACCTAGCAGGCACTTGGAGAATGTACGTTCCCTAGCGGGCATTTGGACTATCTAGGTTACTTAACGGGCACTTGGACTAGGTAGGTTCCCTAGCGGGCACATGGATTATGTAGGTTCCCTACCGGGCACTTGGACTATGTAGGTAAACTAGCGGGCATTTGGACTATGTAGGTTACCTAGCGGGCACTTGGACTATGTAGGTTCCCTATCGGGCACTTTGAGAATGTAGGTTAACTAGGGGGCACTAGGACTATGTAGGTTACCTAGCGGGCCCTTGGACTATCTAGGTTACCTAGGGGGAACCTGGACTATGTAGGTTAACTAGTGGGCACTTGGACAATCTAGGTTACCTAGCAGGCACTTGGACTATGTACGTTCCCTAGCAGGCACTTGGATTATGTAGGTTCCCTATCGGGCACTTGGACTATGTAGAATAACTAGAGGGCATTTGGACTATGTAGGTTACCTAGCGGGCACTTGGACTATGTAGGTTCCCTATCGGGCACATGGAAAATGTAGGTTAACTAGGGGGCACTAGGACTATGTAGGTTACCTAGGGGGCCCTTAGACTATCTAGGTTACCTAGCGGGCATTTGGACTATGTAGGCTCCCTAGCGGTCATTTGGACTATCTAGGTTACCTAGCTGGCACTTGAACTATCTACGTTACCTAGCAGGTACTTGGAGTATGTAGGTTACCTACCGGGCTGTTGGACTATCTAGGTTACCTAGCGGGCATTGGGACTATCTAGGTTAACTAACGGGCACTTGCACTATGTAGGTTCCCAAGCGGGCCTGGACTATGTAAGTTCCCTAGCGTGCACTTGGGCTATGTGGGTTCCCTAGCTGGCATTTGGACTATCTAGGTTACCTAACGGGCACTTGGACTATGTAGGTTCCCTAGCGGGCACTTCGTTTATGTACGTTTCCTATCGGGCACTTGGACTATGTAGGTTAACTAGCGGGCATTTGGACTATGTAGGTTACCTAGCGGGCACTTTGACTATGTAGGTTCCCAATCGGGCACTTGGAGAATGTAGATTAACTAAGGGGTACTAGGACTATGTAGGTTACCTAGCGGGCCCTTGGACTATCCAGGTTACCTAGGGGGAACCTGGACTATGTAGGTTAACTAGTGGGCACTTGGACTATCTAGGTTACCTAGCAGGCACTTGGACTATGTACGTTCCCTAGAGGGCTTTGGACTATCTACGTTACCTAGCGGGCACTTTGACTATGTACGTTACCTAGCAGGCACTTGGACTATGTACGTTTCCTGGCGGGTGCTTGGACTACATAGGTTCCCTAGCGGGCACTTGGTCTATCTAGGTTAACTAGCGAGCACTTGGACTATCTAGGTTAACTAGCGGGCATATGGACTATTAGTGCCCCTAGCGGGCATTTGGACTATATTTGTTACCTAGCGGGCACTTGGACTATGTAGGTTAACGAACGGGCACTTGGACTATGTAGGAAACCTAGTGGTCACTTGAACTGTCTAGGTTACCTAGCGGGCACGTGGACTATGTAGGTTAACTAGTGGGCACTTGGACTATCTAGGTTAACTAGCGGGCCCTTGGATGATGTAGGTTAACTAGTGGGCCCTTGGACTATGTAGGTTAACTAGCGGGCCCTTGGACTATGTAGGTTACCTAGTGGGCACTGGAACGATCTAGGTTAACTAGCGGGTACATGGACTATGTAGGTTAACTAGCAGGCCCTTGGACTATGTAGATTAACTAGCAGCACTTGGACTATCTACGTTAACTAGCGGGCCCTTGGACTATGCAGATTCCCTAGCGGGCACTTGGACTATGTATGTTCCAGAGGGGCCCTTGGACTATGTAGGGTCCCTAGCAGTCACTTGGACTATGTAGGTTCCAGAGCGGGCACTTAGGCTATCTAGGTTCCCTAGCGGGCACTTGTACTATGTAGGTTAATTAGCGGACACTTGGACGATCTAGGTTAACTAGCGGGTACTTGGATTATGTAGGTTAAGTAGCGGGCCCTTGAACTATGTAGATTAACTAGCGGGCACTTGGAGTATGTAGGTTCCCTAGCGGGCACTTGGACTCTGTATGTTCCCTACGGACACTTGAACTATGTAAGTTAACTACTGGGCACTTGGACTATGTAGGTTAACTAGCGGGCCCTTGTACTATCTAGGTTACCTAGCGGGCACTTGGACTATGTAGGTTAACTACCGGGCACTTAAACTATCTAGGTTACCAAACGGGCATTTGGCTATGTAGGTAACCTAGCGGGCACTTGGAGAGTCTAGGTTACCTAGCGGGCACTTGGATTATGTAGGTTAAGTAGCGGGCCCTTGAACTATGTAGATTTACTTGCGGGCCCTTGGACTATCTAGGTTCCCTAAAGGGCTCTTGGGCTATCTAGGTCACCGAAAAGGCACTTGGACTATCTAGGTTACCTAGCGGGAACTTGGACTATATAGGCTAATTAGGGGACCCTTGGAATATATAGGTTACCTAGCGGGTACTTGAACTATCTAGGTTAACTAGCGGGGACTTGGACTATGTACGTTCCCTAGCGGGAACTTGGACTATCTAGATTAACTAGCGGGCACTTGGACTATCTAGGTTAACTAGCGTGCACTTGGACTATGTAGGTTCCTTAGCGGGCACTTGGACTATCTAGGTTGCCTAGCGGGCACTTGTACTATGTAGGTTAACTAGCGTGCCCTTGGACTATCTAGGTTACGTAGCAGGCACTTGGTATATAGGTTAACTAGCGGGCACTTGGACTATATAGGTTAACTAGCGGGCCCATGGATTATGTAGGTTTACTAGTATGCACTTGGACTATCTACGTTAACTAGCGGGCACTTGGACTATGTAGTTTCCCTAGCAGGCATTTGGACTATTTAGGTTACCTAGCGGGAATTTGGACTATGTAGGTTACATAGCGGGCACTTGGACTATCTAGGTTACCTAGCAGGCACTTTGACTATCTAGGTTAACTAACGGGCAATTGGAGTATGTAGGTTGCCTAGCGGGTACTTGGATTATGTAGGTTCCCTATCGGGCACTTGGACTATGTAGGTTACCTAGCGGGCACTTGGATTATCTAGGTTAGCTAACAGGCACTTGGACTATCTAGATTCCCTAGCGCGCACTTGTACTGTCTAGGTTACCTAGCTGGCACTTAGATTATATAGGTTAAATAGCGGGCACTTGGAATATGTAGGTTAACTAGCGGACACTTGGAATATGTAGGTTATCTAGCGGGCCCATGGACTATGTAGGTTTACTAGCGGGCCCTTGGACTATCTAGGTTCCCTAAAGGGCACTTGCACTATCTAGGTTACCGAACGGGCACTTGGACTATCTAGGTTACCTAGCGGGCACTTGGACTATGTAGGCTAACTAGGGGGCCCTTGGACGATCTAGGTTACCTAGCGGGTACTTGAACTATCTAGGTTAACTAGCGGGCACTTGCATTATCTAGGTTTCCTCGCGGGCACTGGGACGATGTAGGTTAACTAGCGGGCCCTTGGACTATGTAGGTTAACTAGCGGGCCCTTGGACTATGTAGGTTAACTAGCGTGCACTTGGACGATCTAGGTTAACTAGCGGGTACTTGGAATATGTAGGTTAACTAGCGGGCCCTTGGACTATGTAGATTAACTAGCGGCACTTGGACTATCTATGTTAACTAGCGGGACCTTGGACTATGTAGATTCCCTAGCGGGCACTTGGACTATGTATGTTCCAGAGCGGGCACTTCGACTATGTAGGTTCCCTAGCAGGCACTTGGACTATGTAGGTTCCAGAGCGGGCACTTAGACTATCTAGGTTCCCTAGCGGGCACTTGTACTATGTAGGTTAATTAGCGGACACTTGGACGATCTAGGTTAACTAGCGGGTACTTGGATTATGTAGATTAACTAGCGGGCCCTTGAACTATGTAGATTCACTAGCGGGCACTTGGACTATGTAGGTTCCCTAGCGGGCACTTGGACTCTGTATGTTCCCTACGGACACTTGAACTATGTAAGTTAACTACCGGGCACTTGGACTATGTAGGTTAACTAGCGGGCCCTTGGACTACTTAGGTTAACTAGTGGACACTTGCACTATGTAGGTTACCTAGCGGACACTTGGACTATCTAGGTTAACTAGCGGGCGCTTGGACTATGTAGGTTACCTAGCGGGCACTTGGACTATGTAGGTTAACTAGCAGGCCCTTGGACTATCTAGGTTACCTAGCAGGCACTTGGACTATGTAGGTTACCTAGCGGGCACTTGGACTATGTACCTTCCCTAGCGGGCACTTAGACTATCTATGTTAACTAGCGGGCACTTGGACTATGTAGTTAACCTAGCAGACACTTGCACTATGTAGGTTACCTAGCGGGCACTTGAACGATCTAGTTTAACTAAGGGGCACTTGGACTATCAAAGTTAACAAGCGAGCCCTTGGACTATGTAGGTTAACTAGCGGGCCCTTGGACTATCTAGGTTACCTAGATAGCACTTGGACTATATAGGTTCCCTAGCGGGCACTTGGACTATCTGTGTTAACGAACGGGCACTTGGATTATGCAGGTAACCTAGCGGGCACTTGTACTGTCTAGGTTACATAGCGGGCACTTGGACTGTCTAGGTTACATAGCGGGCTCTTGGACTTCTAGGTTAACGAACGGGCACTTGGACTATCTAGGTTACCTAGCGGGCACTTGGACTATCTAGCTTGCGTAGCAGGCTCTTGGACTATGTACGTCCCCTAGTGGGCACTTGGACTATCTAGGTTAACAAACGGACACTAGGACTATCTAGGTTAACTAGCGGGCACTTGGACTATCTAGGTTACCTAGCAGGCAGTTGGATTATGAAGGATCCCTAGCGGGCACTTGGACTATGTAGGTTAATTAGCGGACACTTGCACGATCTAGGTTAACTAGCGGGTCCTTGCACTATGTAGGTTAACTAGCGGGCCCATGGATTATGTAGGTTTACTAGCAGGCACTTGGAATATCTAGGTTAACTAGCGGGCACTTGGACTATGTAGTTTCCCTAGCGGGCATTTGGACTATTTAGGTTACTAAGCGGGCACTAGGACTATGTAGGTTACCTAGCGAGCACTTGGACTATCTAGGTTACCTAGCAGGCACTTTGACTATCTAGGTTAACTAACGGGCACTTGGACTATGTAGGTTGCCTAGCAGGCACATGGACTATGTAGGTTACCTAGCCGCCACTTGGACTATCTAGGTTAGCTAACAGGCACTTGGACTATTGAGGTTCCCTAGCGAGCACTTGTACTATCTAGGATACCTAGCTGGCTTTTGGACTATGTAGGTCAACTAGCGGGCCCTTGGACTATCTAGGTTAGCTAACGGGCACTTAAATTATGTAGGTTAACTAGCGGGCACTTGGAATATGTAGGTTAACTAGCGGGCCCATGGACTATGTAGGTTTACTTGCGGGCCCTTGAACTATCTAGGTTCCCTAAAGGGCACTTGGACTATCTAGGTTACCGAAAAGGCACTTGGACTATCTAGGTTACCTAGCGGGCACTTGGATTATGTAGGCTAACTAGGGGGCACTTGGACTATCTAGGTTACCTAGCGGGTACTTGAACTATCTAGGTTAACTAGCGGGCACTTGGACTATGTACGTTCCCTAGCGGGAACTTGGACTATCTAGATTAACTAGCGGGCACTTGGACTATCTAGGTTAACTAGCGTGCACTTGGACTATGTAGGTTCCTTAGCGGGCACTTGGACTATCTAGGTTGCCTAGCGGGCACTTGTACTATGTAGGTTAACTAGCGTGCCCTTGGACTATCTAGGTTACGTAGCAGGCACTTGGTATATAGGTTAACTAGCGGGCACTTGGACTATATAGGCTAACTAGTGGACACTTGCACGATCTAGGTTAACTAGCGGGCCCTTGCACTATGTAGGTTAACTAGCGGGCCATGGATTATGTAGGTTTACTAGTAGGCACTTGGACTATCTACGTTAACTAGCGGACACTTGGACTATGTAGGTTATCTAGCGGGCCCATGGACTATGTAGGTTTACTAGCGGGCCCTTGGACTATCTAGGTTCCCTAAAGGGCACTTGCACTATCTAGGTTACCGAACGGGCACTTGGACTATCTAGGTTACCTAGCGGGCACTTGGACTATGTAGGCTAACTAGGGGGCCCTTGGACGATCTAGGTTACCTAGCGGGTACTTGAACTATCTAGGTTAACTAGCGGGCACTTGCACTATCTAGGTTTCCTAGCGGGCACTGGGACGATGTAGTTTAACTAGCGGGCCCTTGGACTATGTAGGTTAACTAGCGGGCCCTTGGACTATGTAGGTTAACTAGCGTGCACTTGGACGATCTAGGTTAACTAGCGGGTACTTGGACTATGTAGGTTAACTAGCGGGCCCTTGGACTATGTAGATTAACTAGCGGCACTTGGACTATCTATGTTAACTAGCGGGACCTTGGACTATGTAGATTCCCTAGCGGGCACCTGGACTATGTATGTTCCAGAGCAGGCACTTCGACTATGTAGGTTCCCTAGCAGGCACTTGGACTATGTAGGTTCCAGAGCGGGCACTTGGACTATCTAGGTTCCCTTGCGGGCACTTGGACTATGTAGGTTAACTAGCGGACACTTGGACGATCTAGGTTAACTAGAGGGTACTTGGATTATGTAGGTTAACTAGCGGGCCCTTGGACTATGTAGATTAACTAGCAGCACTTGGACTATCTACGTTAACTAGCGGGTTCTTGGACTATGTAGATTCCCTAGCGGGCACTTGGACTACGTAGCTTCCCTAGCGGGCACTTGGACTATGTATGTTCCCTAGCGGGCACTTGGACTATGTATGTTCCCTACGGACACTGGAACTATGTAAGTTAACTACCAGGTACTTGGACTATGTATGTTAACTAGCGGGCCCTTGGACTACTTAGGTTAACTAGTGGACACTTGCACTATGTAGGTTACCTAGCGGACACTTGGACTATCTAGGTTAACTAGCGGGCGCTTGGACTATGTAGGTTACCTAGCGGGCACTTGGACTATGTAGGTTAACTAGCAGGCCCTTGGACTATCTAGGTTACCTAGCAGGCACTTGGACTATGTAGGTTACCTAGCGGGCACTTGGACTATGTACCTTCCCTAGCGAGCACTTAGACTATCTATGTTAACTAGCGGGCACTTGGACTATGTAGTTAACCTAGCAGACACTTGCACTATGTAGGTTACCTAGCGGGCACTTGAACGATCTAGTTTAACTAAGGGGCACTTGGACTATCAAAGTTAACAAGCGAGCCCTTGGACTATGTAGGTTAACTAGCGGGCCCTTGGACTATCTAGGTTACCTAGATAGCACTTGGACTATATAGGTTCCCTAGCGGGCACTTGGACTATCTGTGTTAACGAACGGGCACTTGGATTATGCAGGTAACCTAGCGGGCACTTGTACTGTCTAGGTTACATAGCGGGCACTTGGACTGTCTAGGTTACATAGCGGGCTCTTGGACTTCTAGGTTAACGAACGGGCACTTGGACTATCTAGGTTACCTAGCGGGCACTTGGACTATCTAGCTTGCGTAGCAGGCTCTTGGACTATGTACGTCCCCTAGTGGGCACTTGGACTATCTAGGTTAACAAACGGACACTAGGACTATCTAGGTTAACTAGCGGGCACTTGGACTATCTAGGTTACCTAGCAGGCAGTTGGATTATGAAGGATCCCTAGCGGGCACTTGGACTATGTAGGTTAATTAGCGGACACTTGCACGATCTAGGTTAACTAGCGGGTCCTTGCACTATGTAGGTTAACTAGCGGGCCCATGGATTATGTAGGTTTACTAGCAGGCACTTGGAATATCTAGGTTAACTAGCGGGCACTTGGACTATGTAGTTTCCCTAGCGGGCATTTGGACTATTTAGGTTACTAAGCGGGCACTAGGACTATGTAGGTTACCTAGCGAGCACTTGGATTATCTAGGTTACCTAGCAGGCACTTTGACTATCTAGGTTAACTAACGGGCACTTGGACTATGTAGGTTGCCTAGCAGGCACATGGACTATGTAGGTTACCTAGCCGCCACTTGGACTATCTAGGTTAGCTAACAGGCACTTGGACTATTGAGGTTCCCTAGCGAGCACTTGTACTATCTAGGATACCTAGCTGGCCTTTGGACTATGTAGGTCAACTAGCGGGCCCTTGGACTATCTAGGTTAGCTAACGGGCACTTAAATTATGTAGGTTAACTAGCGGGCACTTGGAACATGTAGGTTAACTAGCGGGCCCATGGACTATGTAGGTTTACTTGCGGGCCCTTGAACTATCTAGGTTCCCTAAAGGGCACTTGGACTATCTAGGTTACCGAAAAGGCACTTGGACTATCTAGGTTACCTAGCGGGCACTTGGATTATGTAGGCTAACTAGGGGGCACTTGGACTATCTAGGTTACCTAGCGGGTACTTGAACTATCTAGGTTAACTAGCGGGCACTTGGACTATGTACGTTCCCTAGCGGGCACTTGGACTATCTAGGTTAACTAGCGTGCACTTGGACTATGTAGGTTCCTTAGCGGGCACTTGGACTATCTAGGTTGCCTAGCGGGCACTTGTACTATGTAGGTTAACTAGCGTGCCCTTGGACTATCTAGGTTACGTAGCAGGCACTTGGTATATAGGTTAACTAGCGGGCACTTGGACTATGTAGGCTAACTAGTGGACACTTGCACGATCTAGGTTAACTAGCGGGCCCTTGCACTATGTAGGTTAACTAGCGGGCCATGGATTATGTAGGTTTACTAGTAGGCACTTGGACTATCTACGTTAACTAGCGGGCACTTGGACTATGTAGTTTCCCTAGCAGGCATTTGGACTATTTAGGTTACCTAGCGGGAATTTGGACTATGTAGGTTACATAGCGGGCACTTGGACTATCTAGGTTACCTAGCGGGCACTTTGACTATCTAGGTTAACTAACGGGCACTTGGAGTATGTAGGTTGCCTAGCGGGCACTTGGACTATGTAGGTTAACTAGCGGGCACTTGGACTGTCTAGGTTACCTAGCGGGCACTTGGATTATCTAGGTTAGCTAACAGGCACTTGGACTATCTAGATTCCCTAGCGCGCACTTGTACTGTCTAGGTTACCTAGCTGGCACTTAGATTATATAGGTTAAATAGCGGGCACTTGGAATATGTAAGTTAACTAGCGGACACTTGGACTATGTAGGTTATCTAGCGGGCCCATGGACTATGTAGGTTTACTAGCGGGCCCTTGGACTATCTAGGTTCCCTAAAGGGCACTTGCACTATCTAGGTTACCGAACGGGCACTTGGACTATCTAGGTTACCTAGCGGGCACTTGGACTATGTAGGCTAACTAGGGGGCCCTTGGACGATCTAGGTTACCTAGCGGGTACTTGAACTATCTAGGTTAACTAGCGGGCACTTGCACTATCTAGGTTTCCTAGCGGGCACTGGGACGATGTAGTTTAACTAGCGGGCCCTTGGACTATGTAGGTTAACTAGCGGGCCCTTGGACTATGTAGGTTAACTAGCGTGCACTTGGACGATCTAGGTTAACTAGCGGGTACTTGGACTATGTAGGTTAACTAGCGGGCCCTTGGACTATGTAGATTAACTAGCGGCACTTGGACTATCTATGTTAACTAGCGGGACCTTGGACTATGTAGATTCCCTAGCGGGCACTTGGACTATGTATGTTCCAGAGCAGGCACTTCGACTATGTAGGTTCCCTAGCAGGCACTTGGACTATGTAGGTTCCAGAGCGGGCACTTGGACTATCTAGGTTCCCTTGCGGGCACTTGGACTATGTAGGTTAACTAGCGGACACTTGGACGATCTAGGTTAACTAGAGGGTACTTGGACTATGTAGGTTAACTAGCAGCACTTGGACTATCTACGTTAACTAGCGGGTTCTTGGACTATGTAGATTCCCTAGCGGGCACTTGGACTACGTAGCTTCCCTAGCGGGCACTTGGACTATGTATGTTCCCTAGCGGGCACTTGGACTATGTATGTTCCCTACGGACACTGGAACTATGTAAGTTAACTACCAGGTACTTGGACTATGTATGTTAACTAGCGGGCCCTTGGACTACTTAGGTTAACTAGTGGACACTTGCACTATGTAGGTTACCTAGCGGACACTTGGACTATCTAGGTTAACTAGCGGGCGCTTGGACTATCTAGGTTAACTAACGGGCACTTGGACTATGTAGCTTCCCTAGCGGGGACTTGGACTATGTAAGTTCCCTAGCTGGCACTTGGAATATGTGGGTTCCATAGCGGGCATTTGGACTATCTAGGTTACCTAACGGGCACTTGGTCTATGTAGGTTCCCTAGCGGGCAATTGGATTATGTAGGTTCCCTATCGGGCACTTGGACTATGTAGATTAACTAGCGGGCATTTGGACTATGTAGGTTACCTAGCGGGCACTTGTTCTATGTAGGTTCCCCATCGGGCACTTGGAGAATGTAGGTTAACTAGGGGGCACTAGGACAATGTAGGTTACCTAGCGGGCCCGTGGACTATCTAGGTTACCTAGGGGGAACCTGGACTATGTAGGTTAACTAGTGGGCATTTGTACAATCTAGGTTACCTAGCAGGCACTTGGAATATGTAGGTTAACTAGCGGGCACTTGGACTATCTAGGTTACCTAGCGGGCACTTGGACTATGTACGTTCCCTAGCGGGCACGTGGACTATCTAGGTTACCTAGCGGGCACTTGGACTATGTACGTTTCCTAGCGGGTACTTGGACTAGATAGGTTCCCTAGCGGGCACTTGGTCTATCTAGGTTAACTAGCGGGCACTTGGACTATCTAGGTTAACTAGCGGGCATTTGGAATATTAGGGCCCCTATCGGGCATTTGGACTATATTGGTTACCTAGCGGGCACTTAGACTATGTAGGTTAACTAACGGGCACTTGGACTATGTAGGTAACCTAGTGGTGACTTGAAATGTCTAGGTTACCTAGCGGGCACTTAGACTATGTAGATTAACTAGCGGGCACTTGGACTATCTAGGTTAACTCGCGGGCCCTTGGACGATGTATGTTAACTAGCGGGCCCTTGCACTATGTAGGTTAACTAGCGGGCCCATGGATTATGTAGGTTTACTAGCAGGCACTTGGACTATCTAGGTTAACTAGTGGGCACTTGGACTATGTAGTTTCCCTAGCGGGCATTTGGACTATTTAGGTTACCTAGCGGGCACTTGGACTATGTGGGTTAACTAGCGGGTACTTGGACTATCTAGGTTACCTAGCAGGCAATTTGACTATCTAGGTTAACTAACGGGAACTTGGACTATGTAGGTTGCCTAGCGGGCACTTGGATTATGTAGGTTCCCTATCGGGCACTTGGACTATGTAGGTTATCTAGCGGGCACTTGGATTATCTAGGTTAACGAACGGGCACTAGGACTATGTAGGTTACCTAGCCGCCACTGGGACTATCTAGGTTAGCTAACAGGCACTTGGACTACCTAGGTTCCCTAGCGGGCACTTGTACTATCTAGGTTACCTAGCTGGCATGGACTATGTAGGTCAACTAGCGGGCCCTTGGACTATCTATGTTAGCCAACGGGCACTTAGATTATGTAGGTTAACTAGCGGGAACTTGGAATATGTAGGTTAAGTAGCGGACACTTGCACTATGAAGGTTAACTAGCGGGCCCATGGAGTATGTAGGTTTACTAGCGGGCCCTTGGACTATCTAGGTTTGCCAACGGGCACTTAGATTATGTAGGTTAACTAGAGGGCACTTGGAATATGTAGGTTAATTAGCGGACACTTGCAGTATGAAGGTTAACTAGCGGGCCCATGGACTATGTAGGTTTACTAGCGGGCACTTGGACTATCTAGGTTAACTAGCGGGCATTTGGAATATTTAGGTTACCTAGCGGGAACTTAGACTCTGTACGTTACCTAGCGGGCACTTGGACTATCTAGGTTACCTAGCTGGCACTTGAACTATCTACGTTACCTAGCGGGTACTTGGAGTATGTAGGTTACGTACCGCGCTGTTGGACTATCTAGGTTACCTAGCAGGCACTTGGACTATGTAGGTTAACGAACGGGCACTTGGACTATGTAGGTAAACTAGTGGTCACTTGAAATGTCTAGATTACCTAGCCTATCGGGCACTTGGAAAATGTAGGTTAACTAGGGGGCACTAGGACTATGTAGGATACCTAGCGGGCACTTAGACTATCTAGGTTACCTAGAGAGCATTTGGACTATGTAGGCTCCCTAGCGGTCATTTGTACTATATAGATTACCTAGCGGGAACTTAGACTTTGTAGGTTTCCTAGCGGGCACTTGTACTGTCTAGCTTACCTAGCTGGCACTTGAACTATCTATGTTACCTAGTAGGTACTTGGAGTATGTAGGTTACCTACCGGGCTGTTGGACTATCTAGGTTACCTAGCGGGCATTTGGACTATCTAGGTTAACTAACGGGCACTTGGACTATGCAGGTTCCCTAGCGGGCCCTTGGACTATGTAAGTTCCCTAGCGGGCACTTGGACTATGTGGGTTCCATAGCGGGCATTTGGAATATCTAGGTTACCTAACGGGGACTTGGTCTATGTAGGTTCCCTAGCGGGCAATTGGATTATGTAGGTTCCCTATCGGGCAATTAGACTATGTAGGTTAACTAGCGGGTCCTTGGACGATTTAGGTTAACTAGCGGGCCCTTGCACTATGTAGGTTAACTAGCGGGCCCATGGATTATGTCGGTTTACTAGCAGGCACTTGGACTATCTAGGTTATCTAGCGGGCACTTGGACTATCTAGGTTAACTAGCGGGCATTTGGAATATTTAGGTTACCTAGCGGGAACTTAGACTCTGTACGTTACCTAGCGGGCACTTGGACTATCTATGTTACCTAGCTGGCACTTGAACTATCTATTTTACCTAGCAGGTACTTGGAGTATGTAGGTTACGTACCGGGCTGTTGGACTATCTAGGTTACCTAGCGGGCACTTGGACTATCTAGGTTAACTAACGGGCACTTGGACTATGTAGGTTCCCTATCGGGCACTTGGAGAATGTAGGTTAACTAGGGGTACTAGGACAATGTAGGTTACCTAGCGGGCCCTTGGACTATCTAGGTTACCTAGGGGGAACCTGGACTATGTAGGTTAACAAGTGGGCACTTGGACTATCTAGGTTACCTAGCGGGCACTTGGAATATGTACGTTCCCTAGCGGGAACTTGGACTATCTACGTTACCTAGCGGGCACTTGGACTATGTACGTTTCCTAGCGGGTACTTGGACTAGATAGGTTCCCTAGCGGGTAATTGGTCTATCTAGGTTAACTAGCGAGCACTTGGACTATCTAGGTTAACTAGCGGGCATTTGGAATATTAGGGCCCCTAGCGGGCATTTGGACTATATTCGTTACCTAGCGGGCACTTGGCCTATCTAGGTTAACTAACGGGCACTTGGACTATGTAGGTTCCCTATCGGGCACTTAGAGAACGTAGGTTAACTAGGGGGCACTAGGAAAATGTAGGTTACCTAGCGGGCCCTTGGACTATCTATGTTACCTAGGGGGAACCTGGACTATGTAGGTTAACTAGTGGGCACTTGGACTATCTAGGTTACCTTTCAGGCACTTGGAATATGTAGGTTAACTAGCGGGCACTTGGACTATCTAGGTTACCTAGCGGGCACTTGGACTATGTACGTTCCCTAGCGGGCACTTGGACTATCTACGTTACCTAGCGGGCACTTGGACTATGTACGTTTCCTAGCGGGTACTTGGACTAGATAGGTTCCCTAGCGGGCACTTGGTCTATCTAGGTTAACTAGCGAGCACTTGGACTATCTAGGTTAACTAGCGGGCATTTGGAATATTAGGGCCCCTAGCGGGCATTTGGTCTATATTGGTTACCTAGCGGGCACTTGGACTATGTAGGTTAACGAACGGGCACTTGGACTATGTAGGTAACCTAGTGGTCATTTGAACTGTCTAGGTTACCTAGCAGGCACTTAGACTATGTAGGTTAACTAGCGGGCACTTGGACTATCTAGGTTAACTCGCGGGCCCTTGGACGATGTAGGTTAACTAGCGGGCCCTTGCACTATGTAGGTTAACTAGCGGGCCCATGGATTATGTAGGTTTACTAGCAGGCACTTAGACTATCTAGGTTAACTAGCGGGCACTTGGACTATGTAGTTTCCCTAGTGGGCATTTGGACTATTTAGGTTACCTAGCGGGCACTTGGACTATGTGGGTTACCTAGCGGGCACTTGGAGTATGTAGGTTACTTACCGGGCGGTTGGACTATCTAGGTAACCAAGCGGGAACTTGGACTATCTAGGTTAACTAACGGGCACTTGGACTGTGTAGGTTCCCTAGCGGGCCCTTGGACTATCTAGGTTCCCTAAAGGGCACTTGGACTATCTAGGTTACCGAACGGGCACTTGGACTATCTAGGTTACCTAGCGGGCACTTAGACTATGTAGGTTAACTAGCGGGCACTTGGACTGTCTAGGTTAACTAGCAGGCCCTTGGACGATGTAGGTTAACTAGCGGGCCCTTGCACTATGTAGGTTAACTAGCGGGCCCATGGATTATGTAGATTTACTAGCAGGCACTTGGACTATCTAGGTTAACTAGCGGGCACTTGGACTATCTAGGTTAGCTAAGAGGCACTTGGACTATCTAGGTTCCCTAACGGGCACTTGGAATATGTAGGTTAAGTAGCGGACACTTGCACTATGAAGGTTAACTAGCGGGCCCATGGACTATGTAGGTTTACTAGGGGGCCCTTGGATTATCTAGGTTCCCTAAAGGGCACTTGGACTATCTAGGTTACCGAACGGTCACTTGGACTATCTAGGTTACCTAGCGGGCACTTGGACTATGTAGACTAACTAAGGGGCCCTTGGACGATCTAGGTTACCTAGCAGGTACTTGAACTATCTAGGTTAACTAGCGGGCAATTGCATTATCTAGGTTACCTAGCGGGCACTTGGACTATCCATTTTAACTAGCGGGCACTTGGAATATGTAGGTTAACTAGCGGACATTTGCACTATGTAGGTTACCTAGCAGGCACTTGGACTATCTAGGTTAACTAGCGGGCACTTGGACTATCTAGGTTAACTAGCGTGCACTTGGACTGTGTAGATTCCCTAGCGGGCACTTGGATTATGTAGGTTCCCTATCGGGCACTTGGATTATGTAGGTTAACTAGCGGGCCCTTGGACTATCTAGGTTACCTAGCGGGCATTAGAACTATGTAGGTTAACTACTGGGCACTTGCACTATCTAGGTTACCGAACGGGCATTTGGACTATGTAGGTAACCTAGCAGGCAATTGGAGAGTCTAGGTTACCTAGCGGGCACTTGGACTTCTAGGTTAACGAACGGGCACTTGGACTATGTATGTTTCATAGCGGGCAATTGGACTATCTAGGTTAGGTAACGGGCACTTGGACTATCTAGGTTTCTTAGTGGGCACTTGGACGATCTAGGTTAACTAGAGGGCACTTGGACTATCTAGGTTAGGTAACGGGCACTTGGACTATCTAGGTTTCTTAGCGGGTACTTGGACTATGTAGGTTAACTAGTGGGCCCTTGAACTATGTAGAATAACTAGCGGCACTTGGACTATATACGTTAACTAGCGGGCCCTTGGACTATGTAGATACCCTAGCGGGCATTTGGACTATATAGATAACCTAGCGGGCACTTTGACTTTGTAGGTTACCTAGCGGCACATGGACTATCTAGGTTACCTAGCTGGCACTTGAACTATCTACGTTATAGCGGGTTCTTAATATATGTAGGTTACCTAGCGGGCTGTTGGACTATCTAGGTTACCAAGCGGGCACTTGGTCTATCTAGGTTAACTAAAGGGCCCTTGGACTGTGTAGATTCCCTAGCGGACACTTGGACTTTGTATATACCCTACGGACACTTGAACTATGTAAGTTAACTACCGGGCACTTGGACTACGTAGGTTAACTAGCAGACACTTGGACTATCTAGGTTACCTAGCGGGCATTTGAACTATGTAGGTTAACTACTGGGCACTTGCACTATCTAGGTTACCGAACGGGCATTTGGACTATGTAGGTAACCTAGCAGGCAATTGGAGAGTCTAGGTTACCTATCGGGCACTTGGACTTCTAGGTTAACGAACGGGCACTTGGACTATGTATGTTGCATAGCGGGCAATTGGACTATCTAGGTTAGGTAACGGGCACTTGGACTATCTAGGTTTCTTAGCGGGCATTTGGACGATCTAGGTTAACTAGAGGGCACTTGTACTATCTAGGTTAACTAGCGTGAACTTGGACTATCTAGGTTTCTTAGCGGGTACTTGGACTATGTAGGTTAACTAGCGGGCCCTTGGACTATGTAGCTTAATTAGCGGCACTTGGGCTATCTACGTTAACTAGCGGGCCCTTGGACTATGTAGATTCCCTAGCTGGCATTTGGACTATATAGATAACGTAGCGGGCACCTTGACTTTGTAGGTTACCTAGCGGCACAAGAACTATCTAGGTTACCTAGCTGGCACTTGAACTATCTACGTTATAGCGGGTTCTTAATATATGTAGGTTACCTAGCGGGCTGTTGGACTATCTAGGTTACCAAGCGGGCACTTGGTCTATCTAGGTTAACTAAAGGGCCCTTGGACTGTGTAGATTCCCTAGCGGGCCCTTGGACTCTGTAAGTTCCCTAGCGGGCACTTGGACTATATGGATTTCCTGGCGGGCATTTTGACTATCTAGTTTACCAAACGGGCACTTGGACTATGTAGGTTCCCTAGCGGGCCCTTGGACTATCTAGGTGACCTAAGGGGAACCTGGACTATGTAGGTTAACTAGTGGGCACTTAGATTATCTAGGTTAACTAGCAGGCACTTGGAGAATGTACGTTCCCTAGCGGGCATTTGGACTATCTAGGTTACTTAACGGGCACTTGGACTAGGTAGGTTCCCTAGCGGGCACATGGATTATGTAGGTTCCCTACCGGGCACTTGGACTATGTAGGTAAACTAGCGGGCATTTGGACTATGTAGGTTACCTAGCGGGCACTTGGACTATGTAGGTTCCCTATCGGGCACTTTGAGAATGTAGGTTAACTAGGGGGCACTAGGACTATGTAGGTTACCTAGCGGGCCCTTGGACTATCTAGGTTACCTAGGGGGAACCTGGACTATGTAGGTTAACTAGTGGGCACTTGGACAATCTAGGTTACCTAGCAGGCACTTGGACTATGTACGTTCCCTAGCAGGCACTTGGATTATGTAGGTTCCCTATCGGGCACTTGGACTATGTAGAATAACTAGAGGGCATTTGGACTATGTAGGTTACCTAGCGGGCACTTGGACTATGTAGGTTCCCTATCGGGCACATGGAAAATGTAGGTTAACTAGGGGGCACTAGGACTATGTAGGTTACCTAGGGGGCCCTTAGACTATCTAGGTTACCTAGCGGGCATTTGGACTATGTAGGCTCCCTAGCGGTAATTTGGACTATCTAGGTTACCTAGCTGGCACTTGAACTATCTACGTTACCTAGCAGGTACTTGGAGTATGTAGGTTACCTACCGGGCTGTTGGACTATCTAGGTTACCTAGCGGGCATTGGGACTATCTAGGTTAACTAACGGGCACTTGCACTATGTAGGTTCCCAAGCGGGCCTGGACTATGTAAGTTCCCTAGCGTGCACTTGGGCTATGTGGGTTCCCTAGCTGGCATTTGGACTATCTAGGTTACCTAACGGGCACTTGGACTATGTAGGTTCCCTAGCGGGCACTTCGTTTATGTACGTTTCCTATCGGGCACTTGGACTATGTAGGTTAACTAGCGGGCATTTGGACTATGTAGGTTACCTAGCGGGCACTTTGACTATGTAGGTTCCCAATCGGGCACTTGGAGAATGTAGATTAACTAAGGGGTACTAGGACTATGTAGGTTACCTAGCGGGCCCTTGGACTATCCAGGTTACCTAGGGGGAACCTGGACTATGTAGGTTAACTAGTGGGCACTTGGACTATCTAGGTTACCTAGCAGGCACTTGGACTATGTACGTTCCCTAGAGGGCTTTGGACTATCTACGTTACCTAGCGGGCACTTTGACTATGTACGTTACCTAGCAGGCACTTGGACTATGTACGTTTCCTGGCGGGTGCTTGGACTACATAGGTTCCCTAGCGGGCACTTGGTCTATCTAGGTTAACTAGCGAGCACTTGGACTATCTAGGTTAACTAGCGGGCATATGGACTATTAGTGCCCCTAGCGGGCATTTGGACTATATTTGTTACCTAGCGGGCACTTGGACTATGTAGGTTAACGAACGGGCACTTGGACTATGTAGGAAACCTAGTGGTCACTTGAACTGTCTAGGTTACCTAGCGGGCACGTGGACTATGTAGGTTAACTAGTGGGCACTTGGACTATCTAGGTTAACTAGCGGGCCCTTGGATGATGTAGGTTAACTAGTGGGCCCTTGGACTATGTAGGTTAACTAGCGGGCCCTTGGACTATGTAGGTTACCTAGTGGGCACTGGAACGATCTAGGTTAACTAGCGGGTACATGGACTATGTAGGTTAACTAGCAGGCCCTTGGACTATGTAGATTAACTAGCAGCACTTGGACTATCTACGTTAACTAGCGGGCCCTTGGACTATGCAGATTCCCTAGCGGGCACTTGGACTATGTATGTTCCAGAGGGGCCCTTGGACTATGTAGGGTCCCTAGCAGTCACTTGGACTATGTAGGTTCCAGAGCGGGCACTTAGGCTATCTAGGTTCCCTAGCGGGCACTTGTACTATGTAGGTTAATTAGCGGACACTTGGACGATCTAGGTTAACTAGAGGGTACTTGGATTATGTAGGTTAAGTAGCGGGCCCTTGAACTATGTAGATTAACTAGCGGGCACTTGGAGTATGTAGGTTCCCTAGCGGGCACTTGGACTCTGTATGTTCCCTACGGACACTTGAACTATGTAAGTTAACTACTGGGCACTTGGACTATGTAGGTTAACTAGCGGGCCCTTGTACTATCTAGGTTACCTAGCGGGCACTTGGACTATGTAGGTTAACTACCGGGCACTTAAACTATCTAGGTTACCAAACGGGCATTTGGCTATGTAGGTAACCTAGCGGGCACTTGGAGAGTCTAGGTTACCTAGCGGGCACTTGGATTATGTAGGTTAAGTAGCGGGCCCTTGAACTATGTAGATTTACTTGCGGGCCCTTGGACTATCTAGGTTCCCTAAAGGGCTCTTGGGCTATCTAGGTCACCGAAAAGGCACTTGGACTATCTAGGTTACCTAGCGGGAACTTGGACTATATAGGCTAATTAGGGGACCCTTGGAATATATAGGTTACCTAGCGGGTACTTGAACTATCTAGGTTAACTAGCGGGGACTTGGACTATGTACGTTCCCTAGCGGGAACTTGGACTATCTAGATTAACTAGCGGGCACTTGGACTATCTAGGTTAACTAGCGTGCACTTGGACTATGTAGGTTCCTTAGCGGGCACTTGGACTATCTAGGTTGCCTAGCGGGCACTTGTACTATGTAGGTTAACTAGCGTGCCCTTGGACTATCTAGGTTACGTAGCAGGCACTTGGTATATAGGTTAACTAGCGGGCACTTGGACTATATAGGTTAACTAGCGGGCCCATGGATTATGTAGGTTTACTAGTATGCACTTGGACTATCTACGTTAACTAGCGGGCACTTGGACTATGTAGTTTCCCTAGCAGGCATTTGGACTATTTAGGTTACCTAGCGGGAATTTGGACTATGTAGGTTACATAGCGGGCACTTGGACTATCTAGGTTACCTAGCAGGCACTTTGACTATCTAGGTTAACTAACGGGCAATTGGAGTATGTAGGTTGCCTAGCGGGTACTTGGATTATGTAGGTTCCCTATCGGGCACTTGGACTATGTAGGTTAACTAGCGGGCACATGGACTGTCTAGGTTACCTAGCGGGCACTTGGATTATCTAGGTTAGCTAACAGGCACTTGGACTATCTAGATTCCCTAGCGCGCACTTGTACTGTCTAGGTTACCTAGCTGGCACTTAGATTATATAGGTTAAATAGCGGGCACTTGGAATATGTAGGTTAACTAGCGGACACTTGGAATATGTAGGTTATCTAGCGGGCCCATGGACTATGTAGGTTTACTAGCGGGCCCTTGGACTATCTAGGTTCCCTAAAGGGCACTTGCACTATCTAGGTTACCGAACGGGCACTTGGACTATCTAGGTTACCTAGCGGGCACTTGGACTATGTAGGCTAACTAGGGGGCCCTTGGACGATCTAGGTTACCTAGCGGGTACTTGAACTATCTAGGTTAACTAGCGGGCACTTGCACTATCTAGGTTTCCTCGCGGGCACTGGGACGATGTAGGTTAACTAGCGGGCCCTTGGACTATGTAGGTTAACTAGCGGGCCCTTGGACTATGTAGGTTAACTAGCGTGCACTTGGACGATCTAGGTTAACTAGCGGGTACTTGGAATATGTAGGTTAACTAGCGGGCCCTTGGACTATGTAGATTAACTAGCGGCACTTGGACTATCTATGTTAACTAGCGGGACCTTGGACTATGTAGATTCCCTAGCGGGCACTTGGACTATGTATGTTCCAGAGCGGGCACTTCGACTATGTAGGTTCCCTAGCAGGCACTTGGACTATGTAGGTTCCAGAGCGGGCACTTAGACTATCTAGGTTCCCTAGCGGGCACTTGTACTATGTAGGTTAATTAGCGGACACTTGGACGATCTAGGTTAACTAGCGGGTACTTGGATTATGTAGATTAACTAGCGGGCCCTTGAACTATGTAGATTCACTAGCGGGCACTTGGACTATGTAGGTTCCCTAGCGGGCACTTGGACTCTGTATGTTCCCTACGGACACTTGAACTATGTAAGTTAACTACCGGGCACTTGGACTATGTAGGTTAACTAGCGGGCCCTTGGACTACTTAGGTTAACTAGTGGACACTTGCACTATGTAGGTTACCTAGCGGACACTTGGACTATCTAGGTTAACTAGCGGGCGCTTGGACTATGTAGGTTACCTAGCGGGCACTTGGACTATGTAGGTTAACTAGCAGGCCCTTGGACTATCTAGGTTACCTAGCAGGCACTTGGACTATGTAGGTTACCTAGCGGGCACTTGGACTATGTACCTTCCCTAGCGGGCACTTAGACTATCTATGTTAACTAGCGGGCACTTGGACTATGTAGTTAACCTAGCAGACACTTGCACTATGTAGGTTACCTAGCGGGCACTTGAACGATCTAGTTTAACTAAGGGGCACTTGGACTATCAAAGTTAACAAGCGAGCCCTTGGACTATGTAGGTTAACTAGCGGGCCCTTGGACTATCTAGGTTACCTAGATAGCACTTGGACTATATAGGTTCCCTAGCGGGCACTTGGACTATCTGTGTTAACGAACGGGCACTTGGATTATGCAGGTAACCTAGCGGGCACTTGTACTGTCTAGGTTACATAGCGGGCACTTGGACTGTCTAGGTTACATACCGGGCTCTTGGACTTCTAGGTTAACGAACGGGCACTTGGACTATCTAGGTTACCTAGCGGGCACTTGGACTATCTAGCTTGCGTAGCAGGCTCTTGGACTATGTACGTCCCCTAGTGGGCACTTGGACTATCTAGGTTAACAAACGGACACTAGGACTATCTAGGTTAACTAGCGGGCACTTGGACTATCTAGGTTACCTAGCAGGCAGTTGGATTATGAAGGATCCCTAGCGGGCACTTGGACTATGTAGGTTAATTAGCGGACACTTGCACGATCTAGGTTAACTAGCGGGTCCTTGCACTATGTAGGTTAACTAGCGGGCCCATGGATTATGTAGGTTTACTAGCAGGCACTTGGAATATCTAGGTTAACTAGCGGGCACTTGGACTATGTAGTTTCCCTAGCGGGCATTTGGACTATTTAGGTTACTAAGCGGGCACTAGGACTATGTAGGTTACCTAGCGAGCACTTGGACTATCTAGGTTACCTAGCAGGCACTTTGACTATCTAGGTTAACTAACGGGCACTTGGACTATGTAGGTTGCCTAGCAGGCACATGGACTATGTAGGTTACCTAGCCGCCACTTGGACTATCTAGGTTAGCTAACAGGCACTTGGACTATTGAGGTTCCCTAGCGAGCACTTGTACTATCTAGGATACCTAGCTGGCCTTTGGACTATGTAGGTCAACTAGCGGGCCCTTGGACTATCTAGGTTAGCTAACGGGCACTTAAATTATGTAGGTTAACTAGCGGGCACTTGGAATATGTAGGTTAACTAGCGGGCCCATGGACTATGTAGGTTTACTTGCGGGCCCTTGAACTATCTAGGTTCCCTAAAGGGCACTTGGACTATCTAGGTTACCGAAAAGGCACTTGGACTATCTAGGTTACCTAGCGGGCACTTGGATTATGTAGGCTAACTAGGGGGCACTTGGACTATCTAGGTTACCTAGCGGGTACTTGAACTATCTAGGTTAACTAGCGGGCACTTGGACTATGTACGTTCCCTAGCGGGAACTTGGACTATCTAGATTAACTAGCGGGCACTTGGACTATCTAGGTTAACTAGCGTGCACTTGGACTATGTAGGTTCCTTAGCGGGCACTTGGACTATCTAGGTTGCCTAGCGGGCACTTGTACTATGTAGGTTAACTAGCGTGCCCTTGGACTATCTAGGTTACGTAGCAGGCACTTGGTATATAGGTTAACTAGCGGGCACTTGGACTATATAGGCTAACTAGTGGACACTTGCACGATCTAGGTTAACTAGCGGGCCCTTGCACTATGTAGGTTAACTAGCGGGCCATGGATTATGTAGGTTTACTAGTAGGCACTTGGACTATCTACGTTAACTAGCGGACACTTGGACTATGTAGGTTATCTAGCGGGCCCATGGACTATGTAGGTTTACTAGCGGGCCCTTGGACTATCTAGGTTCCCTAAAGGGCACTTGCACTATCTAGGTTACCGAACGGGCACTTGGACTATCTAGGTTACCTAGCGGGCACTTGGACTATGTAGGCTAACTAGGGGGCCCTTGGACGATCTAGGTTACCTAGCGGGTACTTGAACTATCTAGGTTAACTAGCGGGCACTTGCACTATCTAGGTTTCCTAGCGGGCACTGGGACGATGTAGTTTAACTAGCGGGCCCTTGGACTATGTAGGTTAACTAGCGGGCCCTTGGACTATGTAGGTTAACTAGCGTGCACTTGGACGATCTAGGTTAACTAGCGGGTACTTGGACTATGTAGGTTAACTAGCGGGCCCTTGGACTATGTAGATTAACTAGCGGCACTTGGACTATCTATGTTAACTAGCGGGACCTTGGACTATGTAGATTCCCTAGCGGGCACCTGGACTATGTATGTTCCAGAGCAGGCACTTCGACTATGTAGGTTCCCTAGCAGGCACTTGGACTATGTAGGTTCCAGAGCGGGCACTTGGACTATCTAGGTTCCCTTGCGGGCACTTGGACTATGTAGGTTAACTAGCGGACACTTGGACGATCTAGGTTAACTAGAGGGTACTTGGATTATGTAGGTTAACTAGCGGGCCCTTGGACTATGTAGATTAACTAGCAGCACTTGGACTATCTACGTTAACTAGCGGGTTCTTGGACTATGTAGATTCCCTAGCGGGCACTTGGACTACGTAGCTTCCCTAGCGGGCACTTGGACTATGTATGTTCCCTAGCGGGCACTTGGACTATGTATGTTCCCTACGGACACTGGAACTATGTAAGTTAACTACCAGGTACTTGGACTATGTATGTTAACTAGCGGGCCCTTGGACTACTTAGGTTAACTAGTGGACACTTGCACTATGTAGGTTACCTAGCGGACACTTGGACTATCTAGGTTAACTAGCGGGCGCTTGGACTATGTAGGTTACCTAGCGGGCACTTGGACTATGTAGGTTAACTAGCAGGCCCTTGGACTATCTAGGTTACCTAGCAGGCACTTGGACTATGTAGGTTACCTAGCGGGCACTTGGACTATGTACCTTCCCTAGCGAGCACTTAGACTATCTATGTTAACTAGCGGGCACTTGGACTATGTAGTTAACCTAGCAGACACTTGCACTATGTAGGTTACCTAGCGGGCACTTGAACGATCTAGTTTAACTAAGGGGCACTTGGACTATCAAAGTTAACAAGCGAGCCCTTGGACTATGTAGGTTAACTAGCGGGCCCTTGGACTATCTAGGTTACCTAGATAGCACTTGGACTATATAGGTTCCCTAGCGGGCACTTGGACTATCTGTGTTAACGAACGGGCACTTGGATTATGCAGGTAACCTAGCGGGCACTTGTACTGTCTAGGTTACATAGCGGGCACTTGGACTGTCTAGGTTACATAGCGGGCTCTTGGACTTCTAGGTTAACGAACGGGCACTTGGACTATCTAGGTTACCTAGCGGGCACTTGGACTATCTAGCTTGCGTAGCAGGCTCTTGGACTATGTACGTCCCCTAGTGGGCACTTGGACTATCTAGGTTAACAAACGGACACTAGGACTATCTAGGTTAACTAGCGGGCACTTGGACTATCTAGGTTACCTAGCAGGCAGTTGGATTATGAAGGATCCCTAGCGGGCACTTGGACTATGTAGGTTAATTAGCGGACACTTGCACGATCTAGGTTAACTAGCGGGTCCTTGCACTATGTAGGTTAACTAGCGGGCCCATGGATTATGTAGGTTTACTAGCAGGCACTTGGAATATCTAGGTTAACTAGCGGGCACTTGGACTATGTAGTTTCCCTAGCGGGCATTTGGACTATTTAGGTTACTAAGCGGGCACTAGGACTATGTAGGTTACCTAGCGAGCACTTGGATTATCTAGGTTACCTAGCAGGCACTTTGACTATCTAGGTTAACTAACGGGCACTTGGACTATGTAGGTTGCCTAGCAGGCACATGGACTATGTAGGTTACCTAGCCGCCACTTGGACTATCTAGGTTAGCTAACAGGCACTTGGACTATTGAGGTTCCCTAGCGAGCACTTGTACTATCTAGGATACCTAGCTGGCCTTTGGACTATGTAGGTCAACTAGCGGGCCCTTGGACTATCTAGGTTAGCTAACGGGCACTTAAATTATGTAGGTTAACTAGCGGGCACTTGGAACATGTAGGTTAACTAGCGGGCCCATGGACTATGTAGGTTTACTTGCGGGCCCTTGAACTATCTAGGTTCCCTAAAGGGCACTTGGACTATCTAGGTTACCGAAAAGGCACTTGGACTATCTAGGTTACCTAGCGGGCACTTGGATTATGTAGGCTAACTAGGGGGCACTTGGACTATCTAGGTTACCTAGCGGGTACTTGAACTATCTAGGTTAACTAGCGGGCACTTGGACTATGTACGTTCCCTAGCGGGCACTTGGACTATCTAGGTTAACTAGCGTGCACTTGGACTATGTAGGTTCCTTAGCGGGCACTTGGACTATCTAGGTTGCCTAGCGGGCACTTGTACTATGTAGGTTAACTAGCGTGCCCTTGGACTATCTAGGTTACGTAGCAGGCACTTGGTATATAGGTTAACTAGCGGGCACTTGGACTATGTAGGCTAACTAGTGGACACTTGCACGATCTAGGTTAACTAGCGGGCCCTTGCACTATGTAGGTTAACTAGCGGGCCATGGATTATGTAGGTTTACTAGTAGGCACTTGGACTATCTACGTTAACTAGCGGGCACTTGGACTATGTAGTTTCCCTAGCAGGCATTTGGACTATTTAGGTTACCTAGCGGGAATTTGGACTATGTAGGTTACATAGCGGGCACTTGGACTATCTAGGTTACCTAGCGGGCACTTTGACTATCTAGGTTAACTAACGGGCACTTGGAGTATGTAGGTTGCCTAGCGGGCACTTGGACTATGTAGGTTAACTAGCGGGCACTTGGACTGTCTAGGTTACCTAGCGGGCACTTGGATTATCTAGGTTAGCTAACAGGCACTTGGACTATCTAGATTCCCTAGCGCGCACTTGTACTGTCTAGGTTACCTAGCTGGCACTTAGATTATATAGGTTAAATAGCGGGCACTTGGAATATGTAAGTTAACTAGCGGACACTTGGACTATGTAGGTTATCTAGCGGGCCCATGGACTATGTAGGTTTACTAGCGGGCCCTTGGACTATCTAGGTTCCCTAAAGGGCACTTGCACTATCTAGGTTACCGAACGGGCACTTGGACTATCTAGGTTACCTAGCGGGCACTTGGACTATGTAGGCTAACTAGGGGGCCCTTGGACGATCTAGGTTACCTAGCGGGTACTTGAACTATCTAGGTTAACTAGCGGGCACTTGCACTATCTAGGTTTCCTAGCGGGCACTGGGACGATGTAGTTTAACTAGCGGGCCCTTGGACTATGTAGGTTAACTAGCGGGCCCTTGGACTATGTAGGTTAACTAGCGTGCACTTGGACGATCTAGGTTAACTAGCGGGTACTTGGACTATGTAGGTTAACTAGCGGGCCCTTGGACTATGTAGATTAACTAGCGGCACTTGGACTATCTATGTTAACTAGCGGGACCTTGGACTATGTAGATTCCCTAGCGGGCACTTGGACTATGTATGTTCCAGAGCAGGCACTTCGACTATGTAGGTTCCCTAGCAGGCACTTGGACTATGTAGGTTCCAGAGCGGGCACTTGGACTATCTAGGTTCCCTTGCGGGCACTTGGACTATGTAGGTTAACTAGCGGACACTTGGACGATCTAGGTTAACTAGAGGGTACTTGGATTATGTAGGTTAACTAGCGGGCCCTTGGACTATGTAGATTAACTAGCAGCACTTGGACTATCTACGTTAACTAGCGGGTTCTTGGACTATGTAGATTCCCTAGCGGGCACTTGGACTACGTAGCTTCCCTAGCGGGCACTTGGACTATGTATGTTCCCTAGCGGGCACTTGGACTATGTATGTTCCCTACGGACACTGGAACTATGTAAGTTAACTACCAGGTACTTGGACTATGTATGTTAACTAGCGGGCCCTTGGACTACTTAGGTTAACTAGTGGACACTTGCACTATGTAGGTTACCTAGCGGACACTTGGACTATCTAGGTTAACTAGCGGGCGCTTGGACTATGTAGGTTAACTAGCGGACACTTACACTATGTAGGTTACCTAGCAGGCACTTTGACTATCTAGGTTAACTAACGGGCACTTGGACTATGTAGGTTGCCTAGCAGGCACATGGACTATGTTGGTTACCTAGCCGCCACTTGGACTATCTAGGTTAGCTAACAGGCACTTGGACTATTGAGGTTCCCTAGCGAGCACTTGTACTATCTAGGATACCTAGCTGGCCCTTGGACTATGTAGGTCAACTAGCGGGCCCTTGGACTATCTAGGTTAGCTAACGGGCACTTAAATTATGTAGGTTAACTAGCGGGCACTTGGAATATGTAGGGTAACTAGCGGGCCCATGGACTATGTAGGTTTACTTGCGGGCTCTTGAACTATCTAGGTTCCCTAAAGGGCACTTGGACTATCTAGGTTACCGAAAAGGCATTTGGACTATCTAGGTTACCTAGCGGGCACTTGGATTATGTAGGCTAACTAGGGGGCCCTTGGACTATCTAGGTTACCTAGCGGGTACTTGAACTATCTAGGTTAACTAGCGGGCACTTGGACTATGTACTTTCCCTAGCCGGCGTTTGGACTATCTATGTTAACTAGCGGGCACTTGTAATATGTAGGTTAACTAGCGGACACTTGCACTATGTAGGTTACCTAGCAGGCACTTGCACTATCTAGGTTAAATAGCGGGCACTTGGACTATCTAGGTTAACTAGCGTGCACTTGGACTATGTAGGTTCCTTAGCGGGCACTTGGACTATCTAGGTTGCCTAACGGGCACTTGTACTATGTAGGTTAACAAGCGTGCCCTTGGACTATCTAGGTTACGTAGCGGGCACTTGTTATATAGGTTAACTAGCGGGCACTTGGACTATATAGGCTAACTAGCGGACACTTGCACGATCTAGGTTAACTAGCGGGCCCTTGCACTATGTAGGTTAACTAGCGGGCCCATGGATTATGTAGGTTTACTAGCAGGCACTTGGACTATCTAGGTTAACTAGCGGGCACTTGGACTATGTAGTTTTCCTAGCAGGCATTTGGACTATTTAGGTTACCTAGCGGGCACTTGGACTATGAACGTTACCTAGCGGGCACTTGGACTATCTAGGTTACCTAGCAGGCACTTTGACTACCTAGGTTAACTAACCGGCACTTGGATTATCTAGGTTAACGAACGGGCACTTGGACTATGTAGGTTACCTATCCGCCACTTGGACTATCTATGTTAGCTAACAGGCACTTGGACTATCTAGATTCCCTAGCGAGCACTTGTACTATCTAGGTTACCTAGCTGGCACTTAGATTATGTAGGTTAAATAGCGGGCACTTGGAATATGTAGGTTAACTAGCGTACACTTGCACTATGTAGGTTAATTAGCGGGCCCATGGACTATGTAGGTTTACTAGCGGGCCCTTGGACTATCTAAGTTCCCTAAAGGGCACTTGGACTATCTAGGTTACCGAACGGGCACTTGGACTATCTAGGTTACCTAGCGGGCACTTGGACTATGTAGGCTAACTAGGGGGCCCTTGGACGATCTAGGTTACCTAGCGGGTACTTGAACTATCTAGGTTAAGTAGCGGGCACTTGCACTATCTAGGTTACCAGCGGGCACGTGGACTATGTAAGTTCCCTAGAGGCCACTTGGACTATCTATATTAACTAGCGGGCACGTGGAATATGTAGGTTAACTAGTGGACACTTGCACTATGTAGGTTACCTAGCAGGCACTTGGACTATCTAGGTTGCCTAGCGGACACATGGACTATGTAGGTTAACTAGCGTGCCCTTGGACTATCTAGGATACTTAGCGGGCACTTGGTGTATAGGATAACTAGCGGGCACTTGGACTATGTAGGTTAACTAGAGGACACTTGGACTATCTATGGTAACTAGTGGGCCCTTGGACTATATAGGTAAACTAGCGGGCACATGGACAATCTAGATTAACTAGCGGGCACTTGGACGATCTAGGTTAACTAGCGGGCCCTTGGACTATCAAAGTTATCAAGTGAGCCCTTGGACTATGTAGGTTAACTAGCGGGCCCTTGGACTATCTAGGTTACCTAGCGGGCACTTGGACTATATAGGTTACCTAGAGGGCACTTGGACTATGTAGGTTACCTAGTGGGCACTTGGACGAGATAGGTTAACTAGCGGGCACTTGGACTATCAAAGTTAACAAATGAGCCCTTCGACTATGTAGGTTAACTAGCGGGCCCTTGGACTATCTAGGTTACCTAGCGGGCACTTGAAATATGTATGTTAACTACCGGGCACTTGCACTATCTAGGTTACTGAACGGGCACTTGGACTATGTAGGTAACCTAGCGGGCACTTGGAGAGTCTAGGTTACCTAGCGGGCACTTGGACTTTTAGGGTAACGTACGGGCACTTGGACTATGTATGTTGCATAGCGGGCAATTGAACTATCTAGGTTAGGTAACGGGCACTTGGACTATCTAAGTTTCTTAGCGGGCACTTGGACGATCTTGGTTAACTAGAGGGCACTTGGACTATCTAGGCTAACTAGCGTGCACTAGGACTATCTAGGTTTCTTAGCGGGTACTTGTACTATGTAGGTTAACTAGTGGGCCCTTGAACTATGTAGAATAACTAGCGGCACTTGGACTATCTATATTAACTAGCGGGCCCTTGGACTATGTAGATTCCCTAGCGGGCATTTGGACTATATAGGTTCCCGAGCGGGCACTTGGATTATGTAGGTTCCCTATCGGGCACTTGGACTATGTAGATTAACTAGAGGGCATTTGGACTATGTAGGTTACCTAGCGGGCACTTGGACTATGTAGGTTCCCTATCGGGCACTTGGAGAATGTAGGTTAACTAGGGGGCACTATGACTATGTAGGTTACCTAGCGGGCCCTTGGACTATCTAGGTTACCTAGGGGGAACCTGGACTATGTAGGTTAACTAGTGGGCACTTGGACTATCTAGGTTACCTGGCAGGCGCTTGGACTATGTACGTTCCCTAGCGGGTACTTGGGCTATCTACGTTACCTAGCGGGCACTTGGACTATGTACGTTACCTAGCGGGCACTTGGACTATGTACGTTTCCTAGCGGGTACTTGGACTAGATAGGTTCCCTAGCGGGCACTTGGTCTATCTAGGTTAACTAGCGAGCACTTGGACTATCTACGTTAACTAGCGGGCATATGGACTATTATGGCCCCTAGCGGGCATTTGGACTATATTGGTTACCTAGCGGGCACTTGGACTATGTAGGTTAATGAACGGGCACTTGAACTATGTAGGTAACCTAGTGGTCACTTGAAATGTCTAGGTTACCTAGCGGGCACTTGGACTATGTAGGTTAACTAGCGGGCACTTGGACTATCTAGGTTAACTAGCGGGCCCCGGATGATGTAGGTTAACTAGTGGGCCCTTGGACTATGTAGGTTACCTAGTGGGCACTTGGACGATCTAGGTTAACTAGTGGGTACTTGGACTATGTAGGTTAACTAGCGGGCCCTTGGACTATGTAGATTAACTAGTGGCACTTGGACTATCTACGTTAACTAGCGGGCCCTTGGACTATGTAGGTTCCCTAGCAAGCACTTGGACTATGTAGGTTCCAGAGCGGCCACATAGACTATCTAAGTTCCCTAGCGGGCACTTGACTATGTAGGTTAATTAGCGGACAATTGGACGATCTAGGTTAACTAGCGGGTACTTGGATTATGTAGGTTAGCTAGCGGGCCCTTGAACTATGTAGATTAACTAGCGGGCACTTGGACTATTTAGGTTCCCTAGCGGGCACTTGGACTCTGTATGTTCCCTACGGACACTTGAACTATGTAAGTTAACTACCGGGCACTTGGACTATGTAGGTTAACTAGCGGGCCCTTGGACTATCTAGGTTACCTAGTGGGCACTTGGACTATGTTGGTTAACTACCGGGCACTTGCACTATGTAGGTTACCGAACGGGCATTTGGACTATGTAGGTAACCTAGCGGGCACTTGGAGAGTCTAGGTTACCTAGCGGGCACTTGGACTTCTAGGTTAACGAACGGGCACTTGGACTATGTATGTTGCATAGCGGGCAATTGGACTATCTAGGTTAGGTAACGGGCACTTGGACTATCTAGGTTTCTTAGCGGGCACTTGGACTATCTAGGTTAACTAGAGGGCACTTGGACTATCTAGGTTAACTAGCGTGCACTTGGACTATCTAGGTTTTTTAGAAGGTACTTGTACTATGTAGGTTAACTAGTGGGCCCTTGAACTATGTAGAATAACTAGCGGCACTTGGACAATCTACGTTAACTAGCGGGCCCTTGGACTATGTAGATACCCTAGCGGGCATTTGGACTATATAGGTTCCCGAGCGGGCACTTGGACTATCTATGTTAACGAAAGGGCACTTGGACTATTCAGGTAACCTAGCAGGCACTTGGACTGTCTAGGTTACATAGCGGGCACTTGGACTGTCTAGGTTACATAGCGGGCTCTTGGACTTCTAGGTTAACGAACGGGCACTTGGACTATGTAGGTTACCTAGCGGGCACTTGGATTATCTAGGTTAGGTAACGGGCACTTGGACTATCTAGGTTACCTAGCGGGCACTTGGACTATCTAGGTTGCGTAGCAGGCACTTGGACTATGTACGTCCCCTAGTGGGTACTTGGACTATCTAGGTTAACAAACCGGCACTAGGACTATCTAGGTTAACTAGCGGGCACTTGGACTATCTAGGTTACCTAGCAGGCAGTTGGATTATGAAGGCTCCATAGCGGGCACTTGGACTATGTAGGTTAACTAGAGGACACTTGGACAATCTAGGTTAACTAGTGGGCCCTTGGACTATGTAGGTTAACTAGCCAGTACTTGGACGATCTAGGTTAACTAGCGGGCACTTGAATGATCTAGGTTAACTAAGAGGCACTTGGACTATCAAAGTTAACAAGCGAGCCCTTGGACTATGTAGGTTAACTAGCGGACACTTGCTCGATCTAGGTTAACTAGCGGGCCCTTGCACTATGTAGGTTAACTAGCGGGCCCATCGATTATGTAGGTTTACTAGCAGGCACTTGGACTATCTAGGTTAACTAGCGGGCACTTGGACTATGTAGTTTCCCTAGCGGGCATATGGACTATTTAGGTAATCAAGCGGGCACTTGGACTATCTAGGTTACCTAGCAGGCACTTTGACTCTCTAGGTTAACTAACGGGCACTTGGACTATGTAGGTTGCCTAGCGGGCACTTGGACTATGTAGGTTCCCTAGCGGGCACTTGGATTATGTAGGTTCCCTATCAGGCACTTGGACTATGTAGGTTAACTAGCGGGCACTTGGACTATGTAGGTTCCCTAATGGGCACTTGGTTTATCTAGGTTAACGAACGGGCACTTGGACTATGTAGGTTACCTAGCCGCCACTTGGACTATCTAGGTTAGCTAACAGGCACTTGGACAATTGAGGTTCCCTTGCGGGCACTTTTACTACCTAGGTTACCTAGCTGGCCCTTGGACTATGTAGGTCAACTAGCGGGCCTTTGGACTATCTAGGTTAGCTAACGGGCACTTAGATTATGTAGGTTAACTAGCGGACACTTGGAATACGTAGGTTAACTAGCGGGCCCTTGGACTATGTACGTTTACTTGCGGGTCCTTGGACTATCTAGGTTACCTAAAGGGCACTTGGACTATCTAGGTTACCGAAAAAGCACTTGGACTATCTAGGTTACCTAGCGGGTACTTGAACTATCTAGGTTAACTAGCAGGCACTTGGACTATGTACGTTCCCTAGCGGGCACTTGGAATATGTAGGTTAACTAGCGGACACTTGCCCTATGTAGGTTACTTAGCAGGCACATGGACTATCTAGGTTAACTAGCGGGCACTTGGACTATCTAGGTTAACTAGCGTGCACTTGGACTATGTAGGTTACGTAGCGGACACTTGGTATATAGGTTAACTAGCGGGCAATTGGACTATATAGGCTAACTAGCGGACAATTGCACGATCTAGGTTAACTAGCTGGCCCTTACACTATGTAGGTTAACTAGCGGGCCCATGGATTATGTAGGTTTACTAGCAGGCACTTGGACTATGTAGGTTAACTAGCGGGCACTTGGATTATGTAGTTTCCCTAGCAGGCATTTGGACTATTTAGGTTACCTAGCGGGTACTTGGACTATGTAGGTTACATAGCGGGCACTTGGACTATCTAGGTTACCTAGCAGGCACTTTGACTATCTAGGTTAACTGTGGGCACTTGGAGTATGTAGGTTGCCTAGCGGGCATTTGGATTATGTAGGTTCCTTATCGGGCACTTGGACTATGTAGGTTAACTAGCGGGCACTTGGACTGTCTAGGTTACCTAGCGGGCACTTGGATTATCTAGGTTAACGAACGGGCATTTGGACTATGTAGGTTACCAAGCCGCCATTTGGACTATCTAGGTTAGCTAACAGGCACTTGGACAATTGAGGTTCCCTAGCGGGCACTTTTACTACCTAGGTTACCTAGCTGGCCTTTGCACTATGTAGGTCAACTAGCGGGCCCTTGGACTATCTAGGTTAGCTAACGGGCACTTAGATTATATAGGTTAACTAGCGGACACTTGGAATATGTAGGTAACCTGCGGGCCCATGGACTATGTACGTTTACTTGCGGGTCCTTGGACTATCTAGGTTACCTAAAGGGCACTTGGATAATCTAGGTTACCGAAAACGCACTTGGACTATCTAGGTTACCTAGCGGGTACTTGAACTATCTAGGTTAACTAGCAGGCACTTGGACTATGTACGTTCCCTAGCGGGCACTTGGAATATGTAGGTTAACTAGCGGACACTTGCCCTATGTAGGTTACTTAGCAGGCACATGGACTATCTAGGTTAACTAGCGGGCACTTGGACTACCTAGGTTAACTAGCGTGCACTTGGACTATGTAGGTTACGTAGCGTACACTTGGTATATAGGTTAACTAGCAGGCACTTGGACTATATAGGCTAACTAGCGGACACTTGCACGATCTAGGTTAACTAGCGGGCCCTTGCACTATGTAGGTTAACTAGCGGGCCCATGGATTATATAGGTTTACTAGCAGGCACTTGGACTATGTAGGTTAACTAGCGGGCACTTGGATTATGTAGTTTCCCTAGCAGGCATTTGGACTATTTAGGTTACCTAGCGGGCCCTTGGACTATGTAGGTTACATAGCGGGCACTTGGACTATCTAGGTTACCTAGCAGGCACTTTGACTATCTAGGTTAACTATGGGCACTTGGAGTATGTAGGTTGTCTAGCGGGCATTTGGATTATGTAGGTTCCTTATCGGGCACTTGGACTATGTAGGTTAACTAGCGGGCACTTGGACTGTCTAGGTTACCTAGCGGGCACTTGGATTATCTAGGTTAACGAACGGGCACTTGGACTATGTAGGTTACCTAGCCGCCACTTGGACTATCTAGGTTAGCTAACAGGCACTTGGATTATCTAGATTCCCTAGCGGGCACTTGGACTATCTAGGTTCACTAAAGGGCACTTTGACTATCTAGGTTACCGAACGGGCACTTGGACTATCTAGGTTACCTAGCGGGCACTTGGACTATGTAGGCTAACTAGGGGGCCCTTGGACGATCTAGGTTACCTAGCGGGTACTTGAACTATCTAGGTTAACTAGCGGGCACTTGCAATATCTAGGTTTCCTAGCGGGCACTGGGACGATGTAGGTTAACTAGCGGGTCCTTGGACTATGTAGGTTAACTAGCGGGCCCTTGGACTATGTAGGTTAATTAGCGTGCACTTGGACGATCTAGGTTAACTAGCGGGTACTTGGACTATGTAGGTTAACTAGCGGGCCCTTGGACTATGTAGATTAACTCGCGGCACTTGCACTATGTATGTTCCAGAGCGGGCACTTCGACTATGTAGATTCCCTAGCGGGCACTTGGACTTTGTAGGTTCCAGAGCGGGCATTTGGACTATCTAGGTTCCCTTGCGGGCACTTGGACTATGTAGGTTAACTAGCGGACACTTGGACGATCTAGGTTAACTAGTGAGTACTTGGATTATGTAGGTTAACTAGCGGGCCCTTGGACTATGTAGATTAACTAGCAGCACTTGGACTATCTACGTTACCTAGCGGGCCCTTGGACTATGTAGATTCCCTAGCGGGCACTTGGACTACGTAGGTTCCCTAGCGGTCACTTGGACTATGTATGTTCCCTAGCGGGCACTTGGACTATGTATGTTCCCTACGGACACTTTGACTATGTAAGTTAACTACCGGGCACTTGGACTATGTATGTTAACTAGTGGGCCCTTGGACTACTTAGGTTAACTAGCGGACACTTGCACTATGTAGGTTACCTAGCGGGCTCTTGGACTATCTAGGTTAACTAGCGGGCGCTTGGACTATGTACGTTAACTAGCGGACACTTGCACTATGTATGTTACCTAGTGGGCACTTGGACTATGTAGGTTAACTAGCAGGCCCTTGGACTATCTAGGTTACGTAGCAGGCACTTGGACTATGTAGGTTAACTAGCGGGCATTTGCACTCTCTAGGTTACCTAGCGGGCACTTGGACTATCTTTGTTATCTAGTGGGCACTTGGACTATGTAGTTTACCTAGGAGACACTTGCACTATGTAGGTTACCTAGCGGGCACTTGGACTATGTAGGTTAACTAGAGGACACTTGGAAAATCTAGGTTAACTAGTGGGCCCTTGGACTATGTAGGTTAACTAGCCAGTACTTGGACGATCTAGGTTAACTAGCGGGCACTTGAACCATCTAGGTTAACTAAGGGGCACTTGGACTATCAAAGTTAACAAGCGAGCCCTTGGACTATGTAGGTTAACTAGCGGACACTTGCTCGATCTAGGTTAACTAGCGGGCCCTTGCACTATGTAGGTTAACTAGCGGGCCCATGGATTATGTAGGTTTACTAGCAGGCACTTGGACTATCTAGGTTAACTAGCGGGCACTTGGACTATGTAGTTTCCCTAGCGGGCATTTGGACTATTTAGGCTACCAAGCGGGCACTTGGACTATCTAGGTTACCTAGCAGGCACTTTGACTCTCTAGGTTAACTAACGGGCACTTGGACTATGTAGGTTGCCTAGCGTGCACTTGGACAATGTAGGTTCCCTAGCGGGCACTTGGATTATGTAGGTTCCCTATCAGGCATTTGGACTATGTAGGTTAACTAGCGGGCACTTGGACTATGTAGGTTCCCCAATAGGCACTTGGTTTATCTAGGTTAACGAACGGGCACTTGTACTATGTAGGTTACCTAGCCGCCACTTGGACTATCTAGGTTAGCTAACAGGCACTTGGACAATTGAGGTTCCCTAGCGGGCACTTGTACTACCTAGGTTACCTAGCTGGCCCTTGGACTATGTAGGTCAACTAGCGGGCCCTTGGACTACCTAGGTTAGCTAACGGGCACTTAGATTATGTAGGTTAACTAGCGGACACTTGGAATATGTAGGTTTACTAGCGGGCCCATGGATTATGTACGTTTACTTGCGGGCCCTTGGACAATCTAGGTTCCCTAAAGGGCACTTGGACTATCTAGGTTACCGAAAAGGCACTTGGACTATCTAGGTTACCTAGCGGGCACTTGGACTATGTAGGCCAACTAGGGGGCCGTTGGAATATCTAGATTACCTAGCGGGTACTTGAACTATCTAGGTCAACTAGCGGGCACTTCGACTATGTAGGTTAACTAGCGGACACTTGCACTATGTAGGTTACCTAGCAGGGACTTGGACTATCTATGTTACCTAGCAGGCACTTGGACAATCTAGGTTAACTAGCGGGCACTTGGACTATGTAGGTTAACTAGCGTGCACTTGGACTATCTAGGTTACGTAGCGGGCACTTGGTATATAGGTTAACTAGCGGGTACATGGACTATATCGGCAAAACTAGCGGACACTTGCACGATCTAGGTTAACTAGCGGGCCCTTGCACTATGTAGGTTAACTAGCGGGCCCATGGATTATGCAGGTTTACTAGCAGGCACTTGGACTATCTAGGTTAACTAGCGGGCACTTGGACTATGTAGTTTCCCTAGCGGGCATTTGGACTATTTAGGATACCTAGCGGGCACTTGGACTATGTAGGTTACCTAGCGGGCACTTGGACTATCTAGGTTACCTAGCAGGCATTTTAACTATCTAGGTTAACTAACGGGCACTTGGACTATGTAGGTTGCCTAGCGGGCACTTGGATTATGTAGGTTCCCTATCTGGCACTTGCACTATGTAGGTAAACTAGCGGACACTTGGACTGTCCTTGTTACCCAGCGGGCACTTGGATTATCTAGGTTAACGAACGGGCACTTGGACTATGTAGGTTACGTAGCCGCCACTTGGACTATCTAGGTTAGCTAACAGGCACTTGGACTATCTAGATTCCCTAGCAGGCACTTGTACTATCTAGGTTACCTAGCTGGCACTTAGATTATGTAGGTTAAATAGCGGGCACTTGGAATATGTAGGTTAACTAGCGGACACTTGCACTATGTAGGTTAACTAGCGGGCCCATGGACTATGTAGGTGTACTAGCGGGCCCTTGGACTATCTAGGTTAACTAGCGGGCACTTGGATGATCAATGTTAACTAGCGGGCACTTGGACTATCTAGGTTAGCTAATGGTCACATGGACTAAGTACGTCCCCTAGTGGGCACTTGGACTATCTAGGTTAACTAACGGGCACTTGGACTATCTAGGTTACCTAGCGGGCACTTGTACCATCTAGGATACCTAGCTGGCACTTGGACTATGTAGGTCAACTAGCGGGCCCTTGGACTATCTAGGTTAGCTAACGGGCACTTATATTATGTAGGTTAACTAGCGGGCACATGGAATATGTAGGTTAACTAGCGGGCCCTTGGACTATGTAGGTTCCTTAGCGGGCACTTGGACTATCTAGGTTGCCTAGCGGGCACTTGCACTATGTAGGTTAACTAGCGTGCCCTTGGACTATCTAGGTTACGCAGCGGCCACTTGGGATATAGGTTAACTAGCAGGCACTTGGACTATATCGGCTAACTAGCGGACACTTGCACGATCTAGGTTATCTAGAGGGCCCTTGCACTATGTAGGTTAACTAGCGGGCACTTGGACTATGTAGGTTAATTATCGAGCACTTGGACTCTAGGTTACCTAGAGGGCACTTGGACTATCTAGGTTACCTAGCAGGCCTTGGACTATGTAGGTTTCCTAGCGGGCACTTGGACTATCTAGGTTAACGAACGGGCACTTGGACTATGTAGGTTACCCATCGGGCACTTGGACTATGTTGGATCCCTATCTGCCATTTGGACTACTAAGGTTACCTACCGGGCACTTGGACTATCTAGGTTAACTAGCGGGCCCTTGTACTATGTAGGTTAACTAGGCAGCACTTGGACTATCTAGGTTAACTAGCGGACCTTGGACTACGTAGGTTAACTAGCGGGCCCTTGGACTATGAAGGTTAACTAGAGGGCACTTGGATGATCAATGTTAACTAGCAGGCACTTGGACTATCTAGGTTAGCTAACGGGCACTTGGACTAAGTACGTCCCCTAGTGGGCACTTGGACACTCTAGGTTAACTAACGGGCACTAGGACTATCTAGTTTAACTAGCGGGCACTTGGACTATCTAGGTTACCTAGCTGGCACTAGTACTATAATGGTTCCCTATCGGGCAGTAGGATTATCTAGATTACCTAGCGGGCACTTGGACTATGTAGGTCAACTAGCGGGAACTTGGATTATGTAGGTTCCCTATCGGGCACTTGGACTATGTAGGTTAACTAGAGGGCATTTGGACTATGTAGGTTACCTAGCGGGCCCTTGGACTATGTAGGTTACCTAGCGGGCCTTTAGACTATCTAGGTTACCTAGCGGGCATCTGGACTATGTAGGCTCCCTAGCGGTTATTTGGACTATATAAATTACTTAGCGGGCACTTAGACTTTGTAGGTTACCTAGCGGGCACTTGGACTATCTAGGTTACCTAGCAGGCACTTGAACTATCTACATTACCTAGCGGGTACTTGGAATATGTAGGTTACCTACCGGGCTGTTGGACTATCTAGGTTACCTAGCGGGCACTTGGAATATGTAGGTTCCCTAGCGGGCACTTGGACTAATTAGGTTCCCTATCGGGCACTTGGAGAATGTAGGTTAACTAGGGGGCACTAGGACAATGTAGGTTACCTAGCAGGCCCTTGGACTATCTAGGTTACCTAGGGGGAACCTGGACTATGTAGGTTAACTAGTGGGCACTTTGACTATCTAGGTTACCTAGCAGGCACTTGGACTATGTACGTTCCCTAGCAGGCCCTTGGACTATTTACGTTACCTAGCGGGCACTTAGACTATGTACGTTACCTAGCGAGCACTTGGACTATGTACGTTTCCTAGCGGGTACTTGGACTAGATAGGTTCCCTAGCGGGCACTTGGTCTATCTAGGTTAACTAGTGGGCACTTGGACTATCTAGGTTAACTAGCGGACATTTGGACAATTAGGGCCCCTAGCGGGCATTTGGACTATATTGGTTACCTAGCGGGCACTTGGACTATGTAGGTTAACGAAAAGGCACTTGGACTATATAGGTAACCTAGTGGTCACTTAAATGTCTAGGTTTCCTCGCGGGCACTTTAACTATGTAGGTTAACTAGCGGGCACTTGGACTATCTAGGTTAACTAGCAGGCCCTTGGACGATGTAGGTTAACTAGCGGGCCCTTGGACTATGTAGGTTAACTAGCCGGCCCTTGGACTATGTAGGTTACATAGTGGGTACTTGGACGATCTAGGTTAACTAGCGGGTACTTGGACTATGTAGGTTAACTAGCGGGCCCTTGGACTATATAGATTAACTAGCGGCACTTGGACTATCTAAGTTAACTAGCGGGCCCTTGGACTATGTAGATTCCCTAGCGGGCACTTGGACTATGTATGTTCCAGCGCGGGCATTTGGACTATGTAGGTTCCCTAGCAGGCACTTGGACTATGTAGGTTCAAGAGCGGGCACTTGGACTAACTAGATTCCCGAACGGGCACTTGTACTATGTAGATTAACTAGCAGACTCTTGGACGATCTAGGTTAACTAGCGGGTAATTGGACTATGTAGGTTAACTAGCGGGCCCTTGAACTATGTAGATTAACTAGCGAAGCATGGACTATCTACGTTAACTAGCGGCCCTTGGACTATGTACATTCCCTAGTGGGCACTTGGACTACGTATGTTCCCTAGCGGGCACATGGGCTATGTATGTTCCCTATGGACACTTGAACTATGTAAGTTAACTACCGGGCACTTGGACTATGTAGGTTAAGTAGCGGGCCCTTGGACTATCTAGGTTACCTAGCGGGCACTTGGACGATGTACCTAACCTAGCGGGCACTTGGACAGTCTAGGTTACCTAGCGGGCAATTGGACTTCTAGGTTAACAAATGGGCACTTGGACTATGTATGTTGCATAGCGGGCAATTGGACTATCTAGGTTAGGTAACGGGCACTTGGACTATCTAGGTTACCTAGCAGGAACTTGGACTATGTAGGTTACCTAGCGGGCACTTGGAATATCTAGGTCAACTAGCGGGCCCTTGTACTATGTAGGTTAACTAGCGAGCACTTGGACTATCTAGGTTAACTAGCGGACCTTGGACTACGTAGGTTAACTGGCGGGCCCTTGGACTATGTAGGTTAACTAGCGGGCACTTGGATGATCAATGTTAACTAGCGGGCTCTTGGACTATCTAGGTTAGCTAACGGGCACTTGGACTAAGTACGTCCCCTAGTGGGCACTTGGACACTCTAGGTTAACCATCGGGCACTAGGACTATCTAGGTTAACTAGCGGGCACTTGGACAATCTAGGTTAACTAGCGGGCACTTGGACTATCAAAGTTAACAAGTGAGCCCTTGGACTATATAGGTTACCTAGCGGGCACTTGGACTATATAGGTTACCAAGCGGGCACTTGGACTATTTAGGTTACCTAGTGGGCACTTGGACTATCTAGGTTAACTAACGGGTGCTTGGAATATGCAGGTAACCTAGCGGGCACTTGGACTGTCCAGGTTACCTAGCGGGCACTTGGATTTCTAGGTTAACGAACGGGCACTTGGACTATGTAGGTTGCTTAGCGGGCACTTGGACTATCTAGGTTAGGTAACGGGCACTTTGAGTATCTAGTTTACCTAGAGGGAACTTGGACAATGTAAGTTACCTAGCGGGCACTTGGACTATCTAGGTTACCTAACGGGAACTTTGACTATCTAGGTTACATAGCGGGCACTTGGACTATGTAGGTTAACTATCGAGCACTTGGACTCTAGGTAACCTAGCGGGCACTTGGACTATCTAGGTTACCTAGCGGGCCCTTGGACTATGTAGGTTTCCTAGCGGGCACTTGGACTATCTAGGTTAACGAACGGGCACTTGGACTATGTAGGTTACCTAGCGGGCACTTTGACTATGTAGGATCCCTATCGGACATTTGGACTACTTAGGTTACCTAGCGGGCACTTGGACTATCTAGGTTAACTAGCGGGCACTTGGACTATCTAGGTCAACTAGCGGGCCCTTGTACTATGTAGGTTACCTAGCGAGCACTTGGACTATCTAGGTCAACTAGCGGGCCCTTGTACTATGTAGGTTACCTAGCGAGCACTTGGACTATCTAGGTTAACTAGCGGACCATGGACTACGTAGGTTAACTAGCGGGCCCTTGGACTATGTAGGTTAACTAGCGGGCACTTGGATGATCAATGTTAACTAGCGGGCACTTGGACTATCTAGGTTAGCTAACGGGCACTTGGACTAAGTACGTCCCCTAGTGGGCTCTTGGACACTCTAGGTTAACTAACGGGCACTAGGACTATCTAGGTTAACTAGCGGGCACTTGGTCTATCTAGGTTACCTAGCTGGCACTAGGACTATGAAGGTTCCCTAGCGGGCACTAGGATTATCTAGGTTACCTAGCGGGCACTTGTACTATGTAGGTCAACTAGCGGGTACTTGGACTGTCCAGGTTACTTAGCGGGCACTTGGATTTCTAGGGTAACGAACGGGCACTTGGACTATGTAGGTTGCTTAGCGGGCACTTGGACTATCTAGGTTAGGTAACGGTTACTTTGAGTATCTAGTTTACCTAGAGGGAACTTGGACAATGTAAGTTACCTAGCGGGCACTTGGACTATCTAGGTTACCTAACGGGCACTTTGACTATCTAGGTTACATAGCGGGCACTTGGACTATGTAGGTTAACTATAGAGCACTTGGACTCTAGATAACCTAGCGGGCACTTGGACTATCTAGATTACCTAGCGGGCCCTTGGACTATGTAGGTTTCCAAGCGGGCACTTGGACTATCTAGGTTAACGAATGGGCACTTGGACTATGTAGGTTACCTAGCGGGCACTTGGACTATGTAGGATCCCTATCGGACATTTGGACTACTTAGGTTACCTAGCGGGCACTTGGACTATCTAGGTTAACTAGCGGGCACTTGGACTATCTAGGTCAACTAGCGGGCCCTTGTACTATGTAGGTTACCTAGCGAGCACTTGGACTATCTACGTTAACTAGCGGACCATGGACTACGTAGGTTAACTAGCGGGCCCTTGGACTATGTAGGTTAACTAGCGGGCACTTGGATGATCAATGTTAACTAGCGGGCACTTGGACTATCTAGGTTAGCTAACGGGCACTTGGACTAAGTACGTCCCCTAGTGGGCTCTTGGACACTCTAGGTTAACTAACGGGCACTAGGACTATCTAGGTTACCTAGCGGGCACTTGGACTATCTAGGTTACCTAGCTGGCACTAGGACTATGAAGGTTCCCTAGCGGGCACTAGGATTATCTAGGTTACCTAGCGGGCACTTGTACTATGTAGGTCAACTAGCGGGCACTTGGACTGTCCAGGTTACCTAGCGGGCACTTGGATTTCTAGGTTAACGAACGGGCACTTGGACTATGTAGGTTGCTTAGCGGGCACTTGGACTATCTAGGTTAGGTAAAGGGCACTTTGAGTATCTAGTTTACCTAGCGGGAACGTGGACAATGCAAGTTACCTAGTGGACACTTGGACTATCTAGGTTACCTAACGGGCACTTTGACTATCTAGGTTACTTAGAGGGCACTTGGACTATGTAGGTTAACTATCGAGCACTTGGACTCTAGGTAACCTAGCGGGCACTTGGACTATCTAGGTTACCTAGAGGGCCCTTGGACTATGTAGGTTTCCTAGCGGGCACTTGGACTATCTAGGTTAACGAACGGGCACTTGGACTATGTAGGTTACCTAGCGGGCACTTGGACTATGTAGGATCCCTATCGGATATTTGGACTACTTAGGTTACCTAGCGGGCACTTGGACTATCTAGGTTAACTAGCGGGCACTTGGACTATCTAGGTCAACTAGCGGGCCCTTGTACTATGTAGGTTACCTAGCGAGCACTTGGACTATCTAGGTTAACTAGCGGACCTTGGACTACGTAGGTTAACTAGCGGGCCCTTGGACTATGTAGGTTAACTAGCGGGCACTTGGATGATCAATGTTAACTAGCGGGCACTTGGACTATCTAGGTTAGCTAACGGGCACTTGGACTAAGTACGTCCCCTAGTGGGCACTTGGACACTCTAGGTTAACTAACGGGCACTAGGACTATCTAGGTTAACTAGCGGGCACTTGGACTATCTAGGTTACTAGCTGGCACTAGGACTATGAAGGTTCCCTAGCGGGCACTAGGATTATCTAGGTTACCTAGCGGGCACTTGGAATATGTAGGTCAACTAGCGGGCACTTGGATTATGTAGGTTCCCTATCGGGAACTTGGACTATGTAGGTTAACTACAGGGCATTTGTACTAAGTAGGTTATGAGCGGGCACTTGGACTATGTAGGTTCCCTATCGGGCACTTGGAAAATGTAGGTTAACTAGGGGGCACTAGGACTATGTAGGTTACCTAGCGCGCCCTTAGACTATCTAGGTTACCTAGCGGGCATTTGGACTATGTAGGCTCCCTAGCGGTTATTTGGACTATATAGATTAATCAGCGGGCACTTAGACTTTGTAGGTTACCTAGCGGGCACTTGGACTATCTAGGTTACCTAGCAGGCACTTGAACTATCTACATTACCTAGCGGGTACTTGGAGTATGTAGGTTACCTTCCGGGCTGTTGGACTATCTAGGTTACCTAGCGGGCACTTGGACTATCTAGGTTAACTAACGGGCACTTGGACTATGTAGGGTCCCTAGCGGGCACTTGGATTATGTAGGTTCCGTATCGGGCACTTTGACTATGTAGGTTAACTAGCGGGCATTTGGACCATGTGGGTTACCTAGCGGGAACTGGGACAATGTAGGTTCCCTATCGGGCACTTGGAGAATGTAGGTTAACTAGGGGGCACTTGGACTATCTAGGTTACCTAGCAGGCACTTGGACTATGTACGTTCCCTAGCAGGCCCTTGGACTATTTACGTTACCTAGCGGGCACTTAGACTATTTACATTACCTAGCGGGCACTTGGACTATGTACGTTTCCTAGCGGGTACTTGGACTAGATAGGTTCACTAGCGGGCACTTGGTCTATCTAGTTTAACTAGCGGGCACTTGGACTATCTAGGTTAACTAGCGGACATTTGGACAATTAGGGCCCCTAGCGGGCATTTGGACTATATTGGTTACATAGCGGGCACTTGGACTATGTAGGTTAACGAAAGGGCACTTGGACTAGGTAGGTAACCTAGTGGTCACTTGAAATGTCTAGGTTACCTCGCGGGCACTTGGACTATGTAGGTTAACTAGCGGGCACTTGGACGATCTAGGTTAACTAGCAGGCCCTTGGACGATGTAGGTTAACTAGCGGACCCTTGGACTATGTAGGTTAACTAGAGGGCCCTTGGACTATGTAGATTAACTAGCGGTCACTTGGAAGATCTAGGTTAACTAGCGGGCACTTGGACTATCAAAGTGAACAAGTGAGCCCTTGGACTATGTAGGTTAACTAGCGGGCCCTTGGACTATCTAGGTTACCTAGCGGGCACTTGGACTATATAGGTTACCTAGCGGGCACTTGGACTATGTAGGTTACCTAGTGGGCACTTGGACTATCTACGTTAACGAATGGGCACTTGGAATATGCAGGTAATCTAGCGGGCACTTGGACTGTCTAGGTTACCTAGCGGGCACTTGGACTTCTAGGATAACGAACGGGCTCTTGGACTATGTAGGTTGCCTAGCGGGCACTTGGACTATCTAGGTTAGGTAACGGGCACTTGGACTATCTAGGTTACCTAGCGGCAAATTAGACAATGTAAGTTACCTAGCGGGCACTTGGACTATCTAGGTTACCTAAGAGGCACTTTGACTATCTAGGTTACATAGCGGGCACTTGGACTATGTAGGTTAACTAGCGAGCACTTGGACTCTAGGTTATCTAGCGGACACTTGGACTATCTAGGTTACCTTGCGGGCCCTTGGACTATGTAGGTTTCCTAGCGGGCACTTGGACTATCTAGGTTAACGAACGGGCACTTGGACTATGTAGGTAACCTAGCGGGCACTTGGACAGTCTAGGTTACCTAGCGGGCACTTGGACTATCTAGGTTAACGAACGGGCACTTGGACAATGTAGGTTACCTAGCGGGCACTTGGACTCTGTAGGAACCCTATCGGATATTTGGACTACTTAGGTTACCTAGCGGGCACTTGGACTATCTAGGTTAGCTAGCGGGCACTTGTGCTATCTAGGTCAACTAGTGGGCCCTTGTACTATGTAGGTTAACTAGCGAGCACTTGGACTATCTAGGTTAACTAGCGGACCTTGGACTATGTAGGTTAACTAGCGGGCCTTTGGACTATGTAGGTTAAGTAGCGGGCACTTGGACGATCTAGGTTAACTAGAGGGCACTTGGACTATCTAGGTTAACTAGCAGGCACTTGGATGATCAATGTTAACTAGCGGGCACTTGGACTATCTAGGTTATCTAATGGGCACATGGACTAAGTACGTCCCCTAGTGGGCACTTGGACTATCTAGGTTAACTAACGGGCACTTGGAATATCTAGGTTACCTAGCGGGCACTTGTACTATCTAGGATACCTACCAGGCACTTGGACTATGTAGGTCAACTAGCGTTCCCTTGGACTATCTAGGTTAGCTAACGGGCACTTAGATTATGTAGGTTAACTAGCGGGCACTTGGAATATGTAGGTTAACTAGCGGGCCCTTGGACTATGTAGGTTTACTTGCGGGCCCTTCGACTATCTAGGTTCCCTAAAGGGCACTTGGACAATCTAGGTTACCGAAAAGGCACTTGGACTATCTAGGTTACCTAGCGGGCACTTGGACTATGTAGGCCAACTAGGGGGCCCTTGGACTATCTAGATTACCTAGCGGGTACTTGAACTATCTAGGTCAACTTGCGGGCACTTCGACTATGTAGGTTAACTAGCGGACACTTGCACTATGTAGGTTACCTAGCAGGCACTTGGACTATCTATGTTAACTAGCGGGCACTTGGACTATATAGGTTAACTAGCGTGCACTTGGACTATGTAGGTTCCTTAGCGGGCACTTGGACTATCTAGGTTGCCTAGCGGGCACTTGCACTATGTAGGTTAACTAGCGTGCCCTTGGACTATCTAGGTTACGTAGCGGGCACTTGGTTTATAGGTTAACTAGCGGGCACTTGGACTATATAGGCTAACTAGCGGACACTTGCACGATCTAGGTTAACTAGCGGGCCCTTGCACTATGTAGGTTAACTAGCGGGCCCATGGATTATGTAGGTTTACTAGCAGGCACTTGGACTATCTAGGTTAACTAGCAGGCACTTGGCCTATGTAGTTTCCCTAGCGGGCATTTGGACTATATAGGTTACCATCGGGAACTTGGACTATGTAGGTTACCTAGCGGGCACTTGGACTATCTAGGTTACCTAGCAGGCACTTTGACTATCTAGGTTAACTAACGGGCACCTGGAGATGTAGGTTGCCGAGCGGGCACTTCGAATATGTAGATTCCCTATCGGGCACTTGGACTATGTAGGTTAACTAGCGGGCACTTGGACTGTCTAGGTTACCTAGCGGGCACTTGGATGATCTAGGTTAATGAACGGGCACTTGGACTATATAGGTTACCTAGCCGCCACTTGGACTATCTAGGTTAGCTAACAGGCACTTGGACTATCTAGATTCCCTAGCAGGCACGTGTACTATCTAGGTTACCTAGCTGGCACTTAGATTATGTAGGTTAAATAGCCGGCACTTGGAATATGTAGGTTAACTAGCGGACACTTGCACTATGTAAGTTAACTAGCGGGCCCATGGAGTATGTAGGTTTACTAGCGGGCCCTTGGACTATCTAGGTTCCCTAAAGGGCACTTAGACTATCTAGGTTACCGAACGGGCACTTGGACTATCTAGGTTACCTAGCGGGCACTTGGACTATGTAGGCTAACTAGGGGGCCCTTGGATGATCTAGGTTACCTAGCGGGTACTTCAACTATCTAGTTTAACTAGCGGGCACTTGCACTATCTAGGTTACCTAGCGGGCACTTGGACTATCTAGGTTCCCTAGCGGGCACTTGGACTATGTATGTTCCCTAGCGGGCACTTGGACTATCTACGTTACCTAGCGGGCACTTGGACAATGTACGTTACCTAGCGGGCACTTGGACTATGTACGTTTCCTAGCGGGTACTTGGACTAGATAGGTTCCCTAGTGGGCACTTGGTCTATCTAGGTTAACTAGCGGGCATTTGGTCTATCTAGGTTAACTAGCGAGCACTTGGACTATCTAGGTTAACTAGCGGGCATTTGGAATATTAGGGCCCCTAGCGGGCATTTGGAATATTAGGGCCCCTAGCGGGCAATTGGACTATATTGGTTACCTAGCGGGCACTTGGACTATGTAGGTTAACGAACGGGCACTTGGACTATGTGGGTAACCTAGCGGTCACTTGAACTGTCTAGGTTACCTAGCGGGCCCTTGGACTATGTAGGTTTCCTAGCAGGCACTTGGACTATCTAGGTTAACGAACGGGCACTTGTACTATGTTGGTTACCTAGCGGGCACTTGGACTATGTAGGATCCCTATCGGACATTTGGACTACTTAGGTTACCTAGCGGGCACTTGGACTATCTAGGTTAACTAGCAGGCACTTGGACTATCTAGGTCAACTAGCGGGCCCTTGTACTATGTAGGTTACCTAGCGAGCACTTGGACTATCTAGGTTAACTAGCGGACCTTGGACTACGTAGGTTAACTAGCGGGCCCTTGGACTATGTAGGTTATCTAGCGGGCACTTGGATGATCAATGTTAACTAGCGGGCACTTGGACTATCTAGGTTAGCTAACGGGCACTTGGACTAAGTACGTCCCCTAGTGGGCACTTGGACACTCTAGGTTAACTAACGGGCACTAGGACTATCTAGGTTAACTAGCGGGCACTTGGACTATCTAGGTTACTAGCTGGCACTAGGACTATGAAGGTTCCCTAGCGGGCACTAGGATTATCTAGGTTACCTAGCGGGCACTTGGACTATGTAGGTCAACTAGCGGGCACTTGGATTATGTAGGTTCCCTATCGGGAACTTGGACTATGTAGGTTAACTACAGGGCATTTGTACTAAGTAGGTTATGAGCGGGCACTCGGACTATGTAGGTTCCCTATCGGGCACTTGGAAAATGTAGGTTAACTAGGGGGCACTAGGACTATGTAGGTTACCTAGCGCGCCCTTAGACTATCTAGGTTACCTAGCGGGCATTTGGACTATGTAGGCTCCCTAGCGGTTATTTGGACTATATAGATTACTCAGCGGGCACTTAGACTTTGTAGGTTACCTAGCGGGCACTTGGACTATCTAGGTTACCTAGCAGGCACTAGAACTATCTACATTACCTAGCGGGTACTTGGAGTATGTAGGTTAACTACCGGGGTGTTGGACTATCTAGGTTACCTAGCGGGCACTTGGACTATCTAGGTTAACTAACGGGCACTTGGACTATGTAGGGTCCCTAGCGGGCACTTGGATTATGTAGGTTCCGTATCGGGCACTTTGACTATGTAGGTTAACTAGCGGGCATTTGGACCATGTGGGTTACCTAGCGGGCACTTGGACAATGTAGGTTCCCTATCGGGCACTTGGAGAATGTAGGGTAACTAGGGGGCACTAGGACAATGTAGGTTACCTAGCGGGCCCTTGGACGATCTAGGTTACCTAGGGGGAACCTGGACTATGTAGGTTAACTAGGGGGCACTTGGACTATCTAGGTTACCTAGCAGGCACTTGGACTATGTACGTTCCCTAGCAGGCCCTTGGACTATTTACGTTACCTAGCGGGCACTTAGACTATTTACGTTACCTAGCGGGGACTTGGACAATGTACTTTTCCTAGCGGGTACTTGGACTAGATAGGTTCACTAGCGGGCACTTGGTCTATCTAGTTTAACTAGCGGGCACTTGCACTATCTAGGTTAACTAGCGGACATTTGGACAATTAGGGCCCCTAGCGGGCATTTGGACTATATTGGTTACATAGCGGGCACTTGGACTATGTAGGTAACCTAGTGGTCACTTGAAATGTCTAGGTTACCTCGCGGGCACTTGGACTATGTAGGTTAACTAGCGGGCACTTGGACTATGTAGGTTAACTAGCGGGCACTTGGACGATCTAGGTTAACTAGCAGGCCCTTGGACGATGTAGGTTAACTAGCGGACCCTTGGACTATGTAGGTTAACTAGAGGGCCCTTGGACTATGTAGATTAACTAGCGGTCACTTGGAAGATCTAGGTTAACTAGCGGGCACTTGGACTATCAAAGTGAACAAGTGAGCCCTTGGACTATGTAGGTTAACTAGCGGGCCCTTGGACTATCTAGGTTACCTAGCGGGCACTTGGACTATATAGGTTACCTAGCGGGCACTTGGACTATGTAGGTTACCTAGTGGGCACTTGGACTATCTACGTTAACGAATGGGCACTTTGAATATGCAGGTAATCTAGCGGGCACTTGGACTGTCTAGGTTACCTAGCTGGCACTTGGACTTCTAGGATAACGAACGGGCTCTTGGACTATGTAGGTTGCCTAGCGGGCACTTGGACTATCTAGGTTAGGTAACGGGCACTTGGACTATCTAGGTTACCTAGCGGCAAATTAGACAATGTAAGTTACCTAGCGGGCACTTGGACTATCTAGGTTACCTAACAGGCACTTTGACTATCTAGGTTACATAGCGGGCACTTGGACTATGTAGGTTAACTAGCGAGCACTTGGACTCTAGGTTATCTAGCGGACACTTGGACTATCTAGGTTACCTTGCGGGCCCTTGGACTATGTAGGTTTCCTAGCGGGCACTTGGACAATCTAGGTTAACGAACGGGCACTTGGACTATGTAGGTTAACTAGCGGGCCCTTGGACTATCTAGGTTACCTAGCGGGCACTTGGACTATATAGGTTACCTAGCGGGCACTTGGACTATGTAGGTTACCTAGTGGGCACTTGGACTATCTACGTTAACGAATGGGCACTTGGAATATGCAGGTAATCTAGCGGGCACTTGGACTGTCTAGGTTACCTAGCGGGCACTTGGACTTCTAGGATAACGAACGGGCTCTTGGACTATGTAGGTTGCCTAGCGGGCACTTGGACTATCTAGGTTAGGTAACGGGCACTTGGACTATCTAGGTTACCTAGCGGCAAATTAGACAATGTAAGTTACCTAGCGGGCACTTGGACTATCTAGGTTACCTAAGAGGCACTTTGACTATCTAGGTTACATAGCGGGCACTTGGACTATGTAGGTTAACTAGCGAGCACTTGGACTCTAGGTTATCTAGCGGACACTTGGACTATCTAGGTTACCTTGCGGGCCCTTGGACTATGTAGGTTTCCTAGCGGGCACTTGGACTATCTAGGTTAACGAACGGGCACTTGGACTATGTAGGTAACCTAGCGGGCACTTGGACAGTCTAGGTTACCTAGCGGGCACTTGGACTATCTAGGTTAACGAACGGGCACTTGGACAATGTAGGTTACCTAGCGGGCACTTGGACTCTGTAGGAACCCTATCGGATATTTGGACTACTTAGGTTACCTAGCGGGCACTTGGACTATCTAGGTTAGCTAGCGGGCACTTGTGCTATCTAGGTCAACTAGTGGGCCCTTGTACTATGTAGGTTAACTAGCGAGCACTTGGACTATCTAGGTTAACTAGCGGACCTTGGACTATGTAGGTTAACTAGCGGGCCTTTGGACTATGTAGGTTAAGTAGCGGGCACTTGGACGATCTAGGTTAACTAGAGGGCACTTGGACTATCTAGGTTAACTAGCAGGCACTTGGATGATCAATGTTAACTAGCGGGCACTTGGACTATCTAGGTTAGCTAATGGGCACATGGACTAAGTACGTCCCCTAGTGGGCACTTGGACTATCTAGGTTAACTAACGGGCACTTGGACTATCTAGGTTACCTAGCGGGCACTTGTACTATCTAGGATACCTACCAGGCACTTGGACTATGTAGGTCAACTAGCGTTCCCTTGGACTATCTAGGTTAGCTAACGGGCACTTAGATTATGTAGGTTAACTAGCGGGCACTTGGAATATGTAGGTTAACTAGCGGGCCCTTGGACTATGTAGGTTTACTTGCGGGCCCTTAGACTATCTAGGTTCCCTAAAGGGCACTTGGACAATCTAGGTTACCGAAAAGGCACTTGGACTATCTAGGTTACCTAGCGGGCACTTGGACTATGTAGGCCAACTAGGGGGCCCTTGGACTATCTAGATTACCTAGCGGGTACTTGAACTATCTAGGTCAACTTGCGGGCACTTCGACTATGTAGGTTAACTAGCGGACACTTGCACTATGTAGGTTACCTAGCAGGCACTTGGACTATCTATGTTAACTAGCGGGCACATGGACTATATAGGTTAACTAGCGTGCACTTGGACTATGTAGGTTCCTTAGCGGGCACTTGGACTATCTAGGTTGCCTAGCGGGCACTTGCACTATGTAGGTTAACTAGCGTGCCCTTGGACTATCTAGATTACGTAGCGGGCACTTGGTTTATAGGTTAACTAGCGGGCACTTGGACTATATAGGCTAACTAGCGGACACTTGCACGATCTAGGTTAACTAGCGGGCCCTTGCACTATGTAGGTTAACTAGCGGGCCCATGGATTATGTAGGTTTACTAGCAGGCACTTGGACTATCTAGGTTAACTAGCAGGCACTTGGCCTATGTAGTTTCCCTAGCGGGCATTTGGACTATATAGGTTACCATCGGGAACTTGGACTATGTAGGTTACCTAGCGGGCACTTGGACTATCTAGGTTACCTAGCAGGCACTTTGACTATCTAGGTTAACTAACGGGCACCTGGAGATGTAGGTTGCCGAGCGGGCACTTCGAATATGTAGATTCCCTATCGGGCACTTGGACTATGTAGGTTAACTAGCGGGCACTTGGACTGTCTAGGTTACCTAGCGGGCACTTGGATGATCTAGGTTAATGAACGGGCACTTGGACTATATAGGTTACCTAGCCGCCACTTGGACTATCTAGGTTAGCTAACAGGCACTTGGACTATCTAGATTCCCTAGCAGGCACTTGTACTATCTAGGTTACCTAGCTGGCACTTAGATTATGTAGGTTAAATAGCCGGCACTTGGAATATGTAGGTTACCTAGCGGACACTTGCACTATGTAAGTTAACTAGCGGGCCCATGGAGTATGTAGGTTTACTAGCGGGCCCTTGGACTATCTAGGTTCCCTAAAGGGCACTTAGACTATCTAGGTTACCGAACGGGCACTTGGACTATCTAGGTTACCTAGCGGGCACTTGGACTATGTAGGCTAACTAGGGGGCCCTTGGACGATCTAGGTTACCTAGCGGGTACTTCAACTATCTAGTTTAACTAGCGGGCACTTGCACTATCTAGGTTACCTAGCGGGCACTTGGACTATCTAGGTTCCCTAGCGGGCACTTGGACTATGTATGTTCCCTAGCGGGCACTTGGACTATCTACGTTACCTAGCGGGCACTTGGACAATGTACGTTACCTAGCGGGCACTTGGACTATGTACGTTTCCTAGCGGGTACTTGGACTAGATAGGTTCCCTAGCGGGCATTTGGTCTATCTAGGTTAACTAGCGGGCACTGGGACTATCTAGGTTAACTAGCGAGCACTTGGACTATCTAGGTTAACTAGCGGGCATTTGGAATATTAGGGCCCCTAGCGGGCATTTGGACTATATTGGTTACCTAGCGGGCACTTGGACTATGTAGGTTAACGAACGGGCACTTGGACTATGTGGGTAACCTAGCGGTCACTTGAACTGTCTAGGTTACCTAGCGGGCCCTTGGACTATGTAGGTTTCCTAGCAGGCACTTGGACTATCTAGGTTAACGAACGGGCACTTGTATTATGTTGGTTACCTAGCGGGCACTTGGACTATGTAGGATCCCTATCGGACATTTGGACTACTTAGGTTACCTAGCGGGCACTTGGACTATCTAGGTTAACTAGCAGGCACTTGGACTATCTAGGTCAACTAGCGGGCCCTTGTACTATGTAGGTTACCTAGCGAGCACTTGGAATATCTAGGTTAACTAGCGGACCTTGGACTACGTAGGTTAACTAGCGGGCCCTTGGACTATGTAGGTTATCTAGCGGGCACTTGGATGATCAATGTTAACTAGCGGGCACTTGGACTATCTAGGTTAGCTAACGGGCACTTGGACTAAGTACGTCCCCTAGTGGGCACTTGGACACTCTAGGTTAACTAACGGGCACTAGGACTATCTAGGTTAACTAGCGGGCACTTGGACTATCTAGGTTACTAGCTGGCACTAGGACTATGAAGGTTCCCTAGCGGGCACTAGGATTATCTAGGTTACCTAGCGGGCACTTGGACTATGTAGGTCAACTAGCGGGCACTTGGATTATGTAGGTTCCCTATCGGGAACTTGGACTATGTAGGTTAACTACAGGGCATTTGTACTAAGTAGGTTATGAGCGGGCACTCGGACTATGTAGGTTCCCTATCGGGGACTTGGAAAATGTAGGTTAACTAGGGGGCACTAGGACTATGTAGGTTACCTAGCGCGCCCTTAGACTATCTAGGTTACCTAGCGGGCATTTGGACTATGTAGGCTCCCTAGCGGTTATTTGGACTATATAGATTACTCAGCGGGCACTTAGACTTTGTAGGTTACCTAGCGGGCACTTGGACTATCTATGTTAAGTAACGGGCACCTGGAGATGTAGGTTGTCGATCGGGCACTTCGAATATGTAGATTCCCTATCGGGCACTTGGACTATGTAGGTTAACTAGCGGGCACTTGGACTGTCTAGGTTACCTAGCGGGCACTTGGATGATCTAGGTTAATGAACGGGCACTTGGACTATATAGGTTACCTAGCCGCCACTTGGACTATCTAGGTTAGCTAACAGGCACTTGGACTATCTAGATTCCATAGCAGGCACTTGTACTATCTAGGTTACCTAGCTGGCACTTAGATTATGTAGGTTAAATAGCCGGCACTTGGAATATGTAGGTTACCTAGCGGACACTTGCACTATGTAAGTTAACTAGCGGGCCCATGGAGTATGTAGGTTTACTAGCGGGCCCTTGGACTATCTAGGTTCCCTAAAGGGCACTTAGACTATCTAGGTTACCGAACGGGCACTTGGACTATCTAGGTTACCTAGCGGGCACTTGGACTATGTAGGCTAACTAGGGGGCCCTTGGACGATCTAGGTTACCTAGCGGGTACTTCAACTATCTAGTTTAACTAGCGGGCACTTGCACTATCTAGGTTACCTAGCGGGCACTTGGACTATCTAGGTTCCCTAGCGGGCACTTGGACTATGTATGTTCCCTAGCGGGCACTTGGACTATCTACGTTACCTAGCGGGCACTTGGACAATGTACGTTACCTAGCGGGCACTTGGACTATGTACGTTTCCTAGCGGGTACTTGGACTAGATAGGTTCCCTAGCGGGCACTTGGTCTATCTAGGTTAACTAGCGGCACTGGGACTATCTTGATTAACTAGCGAGCACTTGGACTATCTAGGTTAACTAGCGGGCATTTGGAATATTAGGGCCCCTAGCGGGCATTTGGACTATATTGGTTACCTAGCGGGCACTTGGACTCTGTAGGTTAACGAACGGGCACTTGGACTATGTGGGTAACCTAGCGGTCACTTGAACTGTCTAGGTTACCTAGCGGGCCCTTGGACTATGTAGGTTTCCTAGCAGGCACTTGGACTATCTAGGTTAACGAACGGGCACTTGTACTATGTTGGTTACCTAGCGGGCACTTGGACTATGTAGGATCCCTATCGGACATTTGGACTACTTAGGTTACCTAGCGGGCACTTGGACTATCTAGGTTAACTAGCAGGCACTTGGACTATCTAGGTCAACTAGCGGGCCCTTGTACTATGTAGGTTACCTAGCGAGCACTTGGACTATCTAGGTTAACTAGCGGACCTTGGACTACGTAGGTTAACTAGCGGGCCCTTGGACTATGTAGGTTAACTAGCGGGCACTTGGATGATCAATGTTAACTAGCGGGCACTTGGACTATCTAGGTTAGCTAACGGGCACTTGGACTAAGTACGTCCCCTAGTGGGCACTTGGACACTCTAGGTTAACTAACGGGCACTAGGACTATCTAGGTTAACTAGCGGGCACTTGGACTATCTAGGTTACTAGCTGGCACTAGGACTATGAAGGTTCCCTAGCGGGCACTAGGATTATCTAGGTTACCTAGCGGGCACTTGGACTATGTAGGTCAACTAGCGGCCACTTGGATTATGTAGGTTCCCTATCGGGAACTTGGACTATGTAGGTTAACTACAGGGCATTTGTACTAAGTAGGTTATGAGCGGGCACTCGGACTATGTAGGTTCCCTATCGGGCACTTGGAAAATGTAGGTTAACTAGGGGGCACTAGGACTATGTAGGCTACCTAGCGCACCCTTAGACTATCTAGGTTACCTAGCGGGCATTTGGACTATGTAGGCTCCCTAGCGGTTATTTGGACTATATAGATTACTCAGGGGGCACGTAGACTTTGTAGGTTACCTAGCGGGCACTTGGACTATCTAGGTTACCTAGCAGGCACTTGAACTATCTACATTACCTAGCGGGTACTTGGAGTATGTAGGTTAACTACCGGGGTGTTGGACTATCTAGGTTACCTAGCGGGCACTTGGACTATCTAGGTTAACTAACGGGCACTTGGACTATGTAGGGTCCCTAGCGAGCACTTGGATTATGTAGGTTCCGTATCGGGCACTTTGACTATGTAGGTTAACTAGCGGGCATTTGGACCATGTGGGTTACCTAGCGGGCACTTGGACAATGTAGGTTCCCTATCGGGCACTTGGAGAATGTAGGGTAACTAGGGGGCACTAGGACAATGTAGGTTACCTAGCGGGCCCTTGGACGATCTAGGTTACCTAGGGGGAACCTGGACTATGTAGGTTAACTAGGGGGCACTTGGACTATCTAGGTTACCTAGCAGGCACTTGGACTATGTACGTTCCCTAGCAGGCCCTTGGACTATTTACGTTACCTAGCGGGCACTTAGACTATTTACGTTACCTAGCGGGGACTTGGACTATGTACGTTTCCTAGCGGGTACTTGGACTAGATAGGTTCACTAGCGGGCACTTGGTCTATCTAGTTTAACTAGCGGGCACTTGCACTATCTAGGTTAACTAGCGGACATTTGGACAATTAGGGCCCCTAGCGGGCATTTGGACTATATTGGTTACATAGCGGGCACTTGGACTATGTAGGTAACCTAGTGGTCACTTGAAATGTCTAGGTTACCTCGCGGGCACTTGGACTATGTAGGTTAACTAGCGGGCACTTGGACTATCTAGGTTAACTAGCAGGCCCTTGGATGATGTAGGTTAACTAGCGGACCCTTGGACTATGTAGGTTAACTAGAGGGCCCTTGGACTATGTAGATTAACTAGCGGTCACTTGGAAGATCTAGGTTAACTAGCGGGCACTTGGACTATCAAAGTGAACAAGTGAGCCCTTGGACTATGTAGGTTAACTAGCGGGCCCTTGGACTATCTAGGTTACCTAGCGGCACTTGGACTATATAGGTTACCTAGCGGGCACTTGGACTATGTAGGTTACCTAGTGGGCACTTGGACTATCTACGTTAACGAATGGGCACTTTGAATATGCAGGTAATCTAGCGGGCACTTGGACTGTCTAGGTTACCTAGCTGGCACTTGGACTTCTAGGATAACGAACGGGCTCTTGGACTATGTAGGTTGCCTAGCGGGCACTTGGACTATCTAGGTTAGGTAACGGGCACTTGGACTATCTAGGTTACCTAGCGGCAAATTAGACAATGTAAATTACCTAGCGGGCACTTGGACTATCTAGGTTACCTAACAGGCACTTTGACTATCTAGGTTACATAGCGGGCACTTGGACTATGTAGGTTAACTAGCGAGCACTTGGACTCTAGGTTATCTAGCGGACACTTGGACTATCTAGGTTACCTTGCGGGCCCTTGGACTATGTAGGTTTCCTAGCGGGCACTTGGACAATCTAGGTTAACGAACGAGCACTTGGACTATGTAGGTAACCTAGCGGGCACTTGGACAGTCTAGGTTACCTAGCGGGCACTTGGACTATCTAGGTTAACGAACGGGCACTTGGACAATGTAGGTTACCTAGCGGGCACTTGGACTCTGTAGGAACCCTATCGGATATTTGGACTACTTAGGTTACCTAGCGGGCACTTGGACTATCTAGGTTAGCTAGCGGGCACTTGGACTATCTAGGTCAACTAGTGGGCCCTTGTACTATGTAGGTTAACTAGCGAGCACTTGGACTATCTAGGTTAACTAGCGGACCTTGGACTATGTAGGTTAACTAGCGGGCCTTTGGACTATGTAGGTTAAGTAGCGGGCACTTGGACGATCTAGGTTAACTAGAGGGCACTTGGACTATCTAGGTTAACTAGCAGGCACTTGGATGATCAATGTTAACTAGCGGGCACTTGGACTATCTAGGTTAGCTAATGGGCACATGGACTAAGTACGTCCCCTAGTGGGCACTTGGACTATCTAGGTTAACTAACGGGCACTTGGACTATCTAGGTTACCTAGCGGGCACTTGTACTATCTAGGATACCTACCAGGCACTTGGACTATGTAGGTCAACTAGCGTTCCCTTGGACTATCTAGGTTAGCTAACGGGCACTTAGATTATGTAGGTTAACTAGCGGGCACTTGGAATATGTAGGTTAACTAGCGGGCCCTTGGACTATGTAGGTTTACTTGCGGGCCCTTCGACTATCTAGGTTCCCTAAAGGGCACTTGGACAATCTAGGTTACCGAAAAGGCACTTGGACTATCTAGGTTACCTAGCGGGCACTTGGACTATGTAGGCCAACTAGGGGGCCCTTGGACTATCTAGATTACCTAGCGGGTACTTGAACTATCTAGGTCAACTTGCGGGCACTTCGACTATGTAGGTTAACTAGCGGACACTTGCACTATGTAGGTTACCTAGCAGGCACTTGGACTATCTATGTTAACTAGCGGGCACTTGGACTATATAGGTTAACTAGCGTGCACTTGGACTATGTAGGTTCCTTAGCGGGCACTTGGACTATCTAGGTTGCCTAGCGGGCACTTGCACTATGTAGGTTAACTAGCGTGCCCTTGGACTATCTAGGTTACGTAGCGGGCACTTGGTATATAGGTTAACTAGCGGGCACTTGGACTATATAGGCTAACTAGCGGACACTTGCACGATCTAGGTTAACTAGCGGGCCCTTGCACTATGTAGGTTAACTAGCGGGCCCATGGATTATGTAGGTTTACTACCAGGCACTTGGACTATCTAGGTTAACTAGCAGGCACTTGGCCTATGTAGTTTCCCTAGCGGGCATTTGGACTATATAGGTTACCATCGGGAACTTGGACTATGTAGGTTACCTAGCGGGCACTTGGACTATCTAGGTTACCTAGCAGGCACTTTGACTATCTAGGTTAACTAACGGGCACCTGGAGATGTAGGTTGCCGAGCGGGCACTTCGAATATGTAGATTCCCTATCGGGCACTTGGACTATGTAGGTTAACTAGCGGGCACATGGACTGTCTAGGTTACCTAGCGGGCACTTGGATGATCTAGGTTAATGAACGGGCACTTGGACTATATAGGTTACCTAGCCGCCACTTGGACTAACTAGGTTAGCTTACAGGCACTTGGACTATCTAGATTCCCTAGCAGGCACTTGTACTATCTAGGTTACCTAGCTGGCACTTAGATTATGTAGGTTAAATAGCCGGCACTTGGAATATGTAGGTTAACTAGCGGACACTTGCACTATGTAAGTTAACTAGCGGGCCCATGGAGTATGTAGGTTTACTAGCGGGCCCTTGGACTATCTAGGTTCCCTAAAGGGCACTTAGACTATCTAGGTTACCGAACGGGCACTTGGACTATCTAGGTTACCTAGCGGGCACTTGGACTATGTAGGCTAACTAGGGGGCCCTTGGACGATCTAGGTTGCCTAGCGGGTACTTCAACTATCTAGTTTAACTAGCGGGCACTTGCACTATCTAGGTTACCTAGCGGGCACTTGGACTATCTAGGTTCCCTAGCGGGCACTTGGAGTATGTATGTTCCCTAGCGGGCACTTGGACTATCTACGTTACCTAGCGGGCACTTGGACAATGTACGTTACCTAGCGGGCACTTGGACTATGTACGTTTCCTAATGGGTACTTGGACTAGATAGGTTCCCTAGCGGGCACTTGGTCTATCTAGGTTAACTAGCGGGCACTGGGACTATCTAGGTTAACTAGCGAGCACTTGGACTATCTAGGTTAACTAGCGGGCATTTGGAATATTAGGGCCCCTAGCGGGCATTTGGACTATATTGGTTACCTAGCGGGCACTTGGACTATGTAGGTTAACGAACGGGCACTTGGACTATGTGGGTAACCTAGCGGTCACTTGAACTGTCTAGGTTACCTAGCGGGCCCTTGGACTATGTAGGTTTCCTAGCAGGCACTTGGACTATCTAGGTTAACGAACGGGCACTTGTACTATGTTGGTTACCTAGCGGGCACTTGGACTATGTAGGATCCCTATCGGACATTTGGACTACTTAGGTTACCTAGCGGGCACTTGGACTATCTAGGTTAACTAGCAGGCACTTGGACTATCTAAGTCAACTAGCGGGCCCTTGTACTATGTAGGTTACCTAGCGAGCACTTGGACTATCTAGGTTAACTAGCGGACCTTGGACTACGTAGGTTAACTAGCGGGCCCTTGGACTATGTAGGTTAACTAGCGGGCACTTGGATGATCAATGTTAACTAGCGGGCACTTGGACTATCTAGGTTAGCTAACG